>NC_044996.1:89121383-89285084 GCF_008728515.1 Papio anubis | reverse complement strand
AAAAAATAAAATAAAATAAAAAAAAATGTCATTTTGAAAAGGAGTAAAGTAAAACAATTGTGGATGACTAAAGTCTTAAAACAGACATGGTTAAAGACACAGTTGACAAAGAAATTTGGTATTTTTGTGTTATAAAATGTAAGATAACAATCATAATTATTACTGATAACATATATTGAATTTGATAACAGTTATAGGAGTCTAGTACAATTCTGAAATGCTCGTCAATAGCACATTCATACAAATAAAACCCAAAGAAAGTCAAACACCATTTCATGTTTTATTGTGCTTCCTGTATGATTTTATAATACTAAATAAGCAAATATGTCTCTTTTGGACTTCATGGGGCCTAGTACCTAAAACGTTAATGAGGTCAAAAGGACTAAATTAAGAACTGAGTTTTGGAAATTTTGTCAAATATCAAAAGTTTAAAACACTTGATACCACAAAATATGTTCACAGATCATTTTTTTACCTGAAGTAATATCTCAAAAATTTCAAAAAGGCAAAATCCTTTACTCTTTGACAGAGAGAAAACTCAGCTTTTCAAACAGCAAGTCCCAATAAGACAGCATGAGGCCATTTGAATCTATTTCATCTCTCTTCCCTCTTTTCTTTTATTTTTTTCCTGCTGTTTACTCAAAAGGCAAATAATAATCATTTTCTCTTAATATTACATGAAGATCTTATTCAATCAATTTTACTTTTGCATTAGTGCATTATTAATGCCAAAGGCAATTTTAATAAAGACTTGTTAAAGCGAATCCAACCCATTAAACAAGTTTGAACATAAGGTAAGCTTTCCATACGCTTTGCCCAATCATATCTATGTATTTAAAGAGCACATCAATGCTCCAAGAAAACTGTTCTTCAAACACAGTAGCCCAAATTCGGAGTCTGTATCAATGTGCTTTTTATATTAATGTTCTATTTATGGAAAAACTAAGTAATCTTCTAATTTTAGCCAACTTGCTCACATACAGAAGTTTCTCTACAAGATCAATCCTCTACAAGTCCTTTTCACGACTTGCTTAATCCTTCAATTTAATCCTATCACTTTAAAAACTTAAAACATTCTTTAAAATCTCTAAATTAGTCATTTCTTTCCCTTTAACAAGAATACATATTTTCATGCCTTCTTATAACCGTTTACCAAAACCACCTTCAACTCTTCTTATACACTTTGCACTTACAACTGTCTCTTTAGTAGTCTTTTTCCAGAAGAAGAGGTCCTGATCCAGACTGCAAGAGAGGCCTCTTGTATCTTGCACAGGAAGAAATTTAAGGTGAATCACAAGTTCAGTGAGCAGAGGCAGTTCATTGAAAGCTAGTCTATTACAGAGTAGGGTGCCCTCAGAAAACAAGTAGAGGAATCCACCATCTTCATTTTAAGTTTTTCTTATATAGGGGTGTTGCCTATGTGAGGACTGTGTTAAGTGTGACTATATGGGGGTAGACTGATAGCACGCCAAAATTTATTATTCTGTTGATTTCAAGAAAACTCTCCTTGACATTCTAGTGTGTAAGCACATCAAAACATACTTATAATTGTTTTGAAAGCATATATTGTTTCAAATATTGCAGCATCCGGACATTTTGTTGTTATAGGGGCTTATTTTTGTAAGCATTACTAAGTTATTTCCTTACCTGTGAACATCTTATAGCAATGGGTCGTGACTGGTAAGGAATGTGCCTTGTTAGTCTCAAGATGGAGCTGAACTTAAAATGACATTACTCTGGCTCTATTGGGTTCCTGCTTCCCAACCATCTCAATTACGTTAGTTACAATGTTAGCTCTTAGCAAATTTTATTTTTAGTGAAAAACCTGGTAAGTAAGCATTTTTAGCCATATATTAGATTGCATTGCTCAGGACAAGGACAGAGCTGCAAACAATGTCTGACTCTTCCCAGCATAGCCAAGGAACACAGCTAATTCCACACATCCCCAGGTCTTACCTAGAATATAATGGCTGTAAAACAATGATCAAAAATATTATAGAAGTAGTTTATAACCTTAAAATGTCTAGCAAAAACATTATCCAACCTGCCTAAGTCAGACTAAATGTCTATATTCTGAAGATGTTTATATTTTATTTTGCCAATGATTTCAAAACTGTATTTACCAAAGATTACTAAAGTCATGTAAATTGAAAGATAAAGTTTATATTTTCCTGATAAAATATTTAAGTGCTTCTTTCTATTAAGCCAATTAATTATTCTATTCAACCAATTAATTAGAGTGCTTCCATATATTTTGGTAATGAAATATCACACACAATGACACATACAAGTACACAGACTAAAGCAGATCTTATGGAGTTACAAGATTTTTCATTTGCCAGCTAACTTCCAGAAAGTTGTACTGTAGCTTTTTAACTTAATTTGTTTCTTAAATTACTGACTTCAGGATGGAGCCTTTTCTGTTTTTCCCAATAGATCCCAGTCTGTCAGAAATTATTTTAGGTTCTCTCATCTTCACATTGAGAAGGAGGGACAGACAGTTTTGGAGAAACAGACAATTTTGTTGACTAAGAAGTTTTTGTTGTTCCTGAGCAAGGACAGAGGTTTTAAAACTACACACACACACACACACAATTTCAATTAAGTCTATTTTTAACTCTACAGGTCTTAAAAAGAAATTCTGTCAAATCTCTTATCAGATTTTAGCTGGGAAAAACAGCTATTTCAAGTCACAGAAATCATAAACCTGAAAGAATTAATTTTCTCCAATGGGAATTGCACCCACACTGCCAAATAAGGGTACCAAATCCTGACTACTAGACCAGAGTGTGGGGCAGTCTCTACCATTCTGTCCAAGAGAGATCTACAGCAGGCAGTTGTGAGCTTGTAAAATCTTGCAGAGGAGACAAACACTAATGATGGGTGTAGAAAATACTCTGATATCAGTATATAAATTTCATTCTATAGTCTTTTAGTTAGGTCCTTTATAGGAAACACATGTTTTTCTTGTTTTTTTTTTCCAGCTCCCATCCATCTGAAAACAAGAGACATTTTAGAATTACACCATACCCACATCTCTTTTTATGAAAATTGGGAAATGCATTTAGAATTAGAAGATAAAATAGAATTGAATGATGGGGAATGAATGTAGGGGTGCCCCAAAAACTGTATTCCCAGAGACAGGAGTTCTCACTCTGCACTAGAGTCTCCACAAATCAGGAAAAGGATAGCCCCCAATTTAATTTCACCCCCAAAGGCATCACTTAGGTGACCATTGGCAAATCTCTGCTTTCCTGAAAAAAAAAAAAAAAAAAAAAAGGTGCTGGCAACCATGACAAAGATAACTAAAACTCTAGGATACCTTGTTGTTTTTATGCATGTTGATTTTTTGTTTGCTATTTCTTAATATTGATCTAGAAAAGCAATATTCTTTTTAAGAAAGAGAAAAAGTGTAAGTAAGAAGCCCTGTGTCTCCAAAGTCAGAGGTATGCTGAAATGAGGGAGACACTTTAGTAAATCAATGAAAAGACATTAAGCTAGAGAGTATAACAGTGGTTACCAGAAGCTGGGAATGGTATTTGGGTGAAGGGGGAGTAGGTATGGTTAATGGGTACAAAAAAACACTTAGAAAGAACGAATGAGACCTAACAGGTGATAGTACGACAGGGTGACCACAGTCAATAATAATTTAATTGTACATTTAAAATAACTAAAATAATTTAATTGGATTGTTTGTAATATAAAGGATAAATGCTTGAGGAGATAGACACCTCATTCTGCATGATGTGATTATTACACATTGCATGCTTGTATCAAAGCATCTCGGGTACCCCATAAGTATATGAACCCACTAGGTACCTACAACAATCAAAACTAAAGGAAAATAAAAGTCTCATCCTTTTAATTCAAAAATTGCAATTTGTATTTTCAAGGATAAAACAAAATTGTTTAATAAACAAGGGCTGTTAAAAATGGTACCTGAAAAATTGTGGACAAAACCCTTTACTGATATTGGGAAATTTTTCTTGGCTGCCAAAGTTAAAATTCGGATAGATGCATCAAAACCTCTTCTAAACCATAAAAAAAAAACCTTCAAATATGAGAAGCTTTGGATAAGACATACAATTTTCGATTATATAAAAAGAAGCTTGATTATTCCTTATCCAAGCCTACATAACATTCCACTTCTCCCTGTAAGAAAACAAAACAGTAGAAGATAGAGATTTATACAGGATTTGAGAGGGATTAATAACATAGTCATCCCTTGATACACAGTACTATCAAACCCCCATATGTTGTTGACTGCAATCCCAAATGAAAGTTAGTTCTTTACTGTAAGAAATCTATGTAGTATATTCTTTAGGATTCCTGTAGATAAAGACAGCGATGTCTCCTTTCCTCTACTTTGAAAGACAGACAGTACACACGGACAGTCATATACTGAGAGCCAAAATTATTTTTCATGAATATTAAAGGAAGACATTTCAGATGTAGAATTTCCTAGAAAATTCAACATGGTATAAAGTACATACATTACTTACTTCTCAGCTCAGTGGATAAGCAAGCCTCCGTAGATAATGGAATTTACATATTACAATAATTAGCTTCAAAGGGATGCAAAGTCTCAAAAGAAAACCTTAGGTTCTGTCAAAAACAAGATATTTAGGTAACCTAATATCAGAGGAAGGCCTCTTCATCAATCTGGATAGACTAAAGGGAACATTGGACTTCTCTATGCCAAAAACTAACAAACAACTGAGAGGATTTGGAAGATCGGAAGGATACCATAGATACTGGATTCAAAAATTCTTCCTACAACCTCAACTTTTATATGTACTTTTAAAACAAGATAAATCAGACTCCTGGAATGAACAGAAGAAAATTAGTTGACATTGGAAGGAATGAAAAGAAGTTTCCTAGAATTAGAGAAACTCCTTAATTTTTTGGAATAGTTTCAGAAAAAAACTGGTATCAGTTTTTTATATGTCTGATAGAATTTGACTGTGAATCCATCTGGTGCAGGGCATTTTTTGTTGTTGGTAGTGGTTTTTTTTTTTTTTTTTTATTACTAATTCACTTAGAGAAGTTGATATTGGTCCATTGAGGGTTTTAATGTCCTCCTGCTTTAACCGTGGAGATTGTGTGCTTTCAGAAATTTATCCATTTCTCCTAAATTTTCTAATTGGTGTGTATGGAGTTGTTCATAGTAGTCTCTAAGGATCTTTTGTATTTCTGTGAGATCAGTTGTAATACAGTATTTGTTCATTTTTATTGTGGTTATTTGGATCCCCTCTTTTTCTTTGTTAACCTAGCTGGGAATCTATCAATCTTAAATATTTTTTTAATAACTAAATCTGGGTTTCATTGACCTATTGAATGAACGTTTGCATCTGAAATTCATTAAGCTCTTCTCTAATTTTTTCTTTTCTTCTGCTAGCTTTGGGGTTGGTTTGTTCTCTTTTTTCTAGTTCCTTTAGGTGAAAAGTTAGATTGCTAATCTGACATTTTTCTATCTTCTTGATGGAGGAATCTTAGGGCTATAAACCTTCCTCTTAACACAGCTTTGGCTGTATCCCAGAGATTTTGGTAAGTTGTGCCCATCTTTTCATTAATTTAAAATATTTTTAAATTTCGACCTTAATTTCAATGTTCACTCAAGAGTTATTCTGGAGAAAGTTCTTTAATTTCCATGTATTCGTGTCTTTATGAGAAATCATCTTAATATTGGCTTCTATTTTTATTTCACTGTGGTTTGAGATTGTGCTAGATATTTTATTTTTAAAAATGCAGTGGAAAGGGAACACTTCTACACTGCTGGAGGGAATGTAAACTAGTACAACCACAATGGAAAAACTGCAGTGATCCTTTAAAGAACTACAAGTAGAACTAAGGGAGCTAAGCTGTGAGGATGCAAAGGCATAACAATGATAAAATGGACTGGGAGCTTGGGAGGAAAGGAAGAAAAGGGGGTGAGGGATAAAAGACCACAAATTGGCTTCAGTGTATGCTGCTCAAGAGATGGGTGCTCCAAAAGTTAAAAATAAATAAATAAAATAAAACTTAAAAAATTAGTGAGACTTGCTTTATGATTGAGCATGTGATCTATCTTAGAATACATTCTGTGTGCACATGAGAGGAATGTATATTCTGTGGTTGTTGGATGGAGTGTTCTGTAGATGACTATTTTGTCCAAGGGGTCAAGTGTTGAGTTGAAGTTCACCGTTTCATTGTTAGTTTTCTGCCTTGATCATCTGTCTAACATTGTCAGTGGGGAGTTGAAATATCCCACTATTATTATGTGGTTGTCTAAATCTTTTGATAGGCCAAGAATAACTGGTTTTATGTATCTGGGAGCGCCAATGTAGGGTGCATATATATTTAGGATACTTAACTCTTCTTGTTAGGTTGTACCTTTATTATGCAATATTCTTCATTATTCTACTTATTTTTACTGATTTAAAGTCTGTTTGATCTAAGAGTAGCTACTCCTGTGCTTTATTGTTGCATGTTAGACATTTATCCATCATTTTACTTTGTATGTCATTACATGTTAGATGAATTTCTTGAAGACAACATGACAACATGTGGTTGGGTCTTATCTTTTTGTCCAGGCTGCCATGCTGTGTCTTTCAAGTGGGTTGTTTAGCCCATTTACATTCAAGGTTAGTATTAATATGTGTGATCTTGATCCTATCATCCTGCTGTTAACTGGTTGCTATGCAGACTTGAGTGCATAGTTGCTTTATAGTGCCTGTGGGCTATGCACTTAATTGTGTTGTTGAGGTAGCACATGTCAATATTTTGATTCCACATTTAGCACTCCCTTAAAGACCTCTTATAAGACTGGTCTAATTGAAACTTATTCCTTTTTTTTAATATATATATACTTTAAGTTCTAGGGTACATGTGCATAACGTGCAGGTTTGTTACATATGTATACTTGTGACATGTTGGTGTGCTGCACCCCTCAACTCGTCAGCACCCATGAACTCATCATTTACATCAGGTATAACTCCCAACACAATCCCTCCCCCCTACCCCCTCCCCATGATACGGCCCAGTGTGTGATGTTCCCCTTCCCGAGTCCAGGTGGTCTCATCGTTCAGTTCCCACCTATGAGTGAGAACATGCGGTGTTTGGTTTCCTGTTCTGGTGATAGTTTGCTGAGAATGATGGTTTCCAGCTGCATCCATGTCCCTACAAAGGACACGAAGTCATCCTTTTTTATGGCTGCATAGTATTCCATGGTGTATATGTGCCACATTTTCTTAATCTAGTCTGTCACTGATGGACATTTGGGTTGATTCCAAATCTTTGCTACTGTGAATAGTGCTGCAATAAACATACGTGTGCATGTGTCTTTATAGCAGCAAGATTTATAATCCTTTGGATATATCCCCAGTAATGGGATGGCTGGGTCATATGGTACATCTAGTTCTAGATCCTTGAGGAATCGCCATACTGTTTTCCATAATGGTTGAACTAGTTTACAATCCCACCAACAGTGTAAAAGTGTTCCTATTTCTCCACATCCTCTCCAGCACCTGTTGTTTCCTGACTTTTGAATGATTGCCATTCTAACTGGTGTGAGATGGTATCTCATTGTGGTTTTGATTTGCATTTCTCTGATGGCCAGCGATGATGAGCATTTTTTCATGTGCCTGTTGGCTGTATGAATGTCTTCTTTTGAGAACTGTCTGTTCATATCCTTTACCCACTTTTTGATGGGGTTGTTTGTTTTTTTCTTGTAAATTTGTTTGAGTTCTTTATAGGTTCTGGATATTAGCCCTTTGTCAGATGAGCAGATTACAAAAATTTTCTCCCATTCTGTAGGTTGCCTGTTCACTCTGATGAAATACCTAGGGATCCAACTTACAAGGGATGTAAAGGACCTCTTCAAGGAAAACTACAAACCATTGCTCAGTGAAATAAAAGAGGACACAAACAAATGGAAGAACATACCATGCTCATGGATAGGAAGAATCAATATCGTGAAAATGGCCATACTGCCCAAGGTAATTTAGAGATTCAATGCCATCCCCATCAAGCTACCAATGACTTTCTTCACAGAATTGGAAAAATCTGCTTTAAGGTTCATATGGAACCAAAAAAGAGCCTGCATTGCCAAGACAATCCTAAGTCAAAAGAACAAAGCTGGAGGCATCACGCTACTTGACTTCAAACTATACTACAAGGCTACAGTAACCAAAACAGCATGGTACTCGTACCAAAACAGAGATATAGACCAATGGAACAGAACAGAGTCCTCAGAAATAATATCACTCATCTACAGCCATCTGATCTTTGACAAACCTCAGAAAAACAAGAAATGGGTAAAGGATTCCCTGTTTAATAAATGGTGCTGGGAAAATTGACTAGCCTAAAGTAGAAAGCTGAAACTGGATCCTTTCCTTACTCCTTATACAAAAATTAATTCAAGATGGATTAGAGACTTAAATGTTAGACCTAATACCATAAAAACCCTAGAAGAAAACCTAGGTAATACCATTCAGGACATAGGCATGGGCAAAGACTTCATGTCTAAAACACCAAAAGCAACGGCAGCAAAAGCCAAAATTGACAAATGGGATCTAATTAAACTAAAGAGCTTCTGCACAGTAAATGAAAGTTATTCTTTTACTTGTCTGGGAAGGATTTTATTACTTCTTCACATATGAAGTTTGTTTGATGGGCTGTGGAATGCTTGGTTGGAATTTCTCTCCATTAAGGATGCTTAAGAAAAGCTTCCAATCTCCCCTGGCTTGTAAGGTTTCTACTGAGAGGTCTGCTGCTAGCCTAATGATGTTCCCTCTGTAAATGATCTGCCCTTTTTTCCTAAGTGCTTTTAATATGTTTTTTTCTTTTGCAATGATTTTGGTGAATCTGAACACTATGTGCCTTGGAGATGGCTCTCTTGAATGGTACGTAACTGAGGTTCTCTGTATTTATTGCATTTTCATTTCAACCTCTCTAGCAATATTAGGGAAATTTTCATGGGCTATATCTTCAAATATATTTTCTAAGTTGCTTATTCTCTCTCTTTCTCTCCCAGGAATGCAAACAAGTTATAGGTTTGGTCTCTGCATCATCCTATATTTCTTGGAGGTTTTGTTCAATTTTGTCAATCCATTTTCTTTATTTTTGTCTAACTAGGTTTATTCAAAAAACTGATTTTCGATCCCTAATATTCTTTCCTCAGCTTCGTGTATACTGATGTTAATACTTCTGATTGTATTATAAAATTATTGTAGTGAATTTTTCAGCTGAAGAAGTTCCATTTCTGTCTTTCTTAAAAATGGTTATTTCATCTTTCAGCTCTTAAATTGTTTTACTGGATTGCTTGGCTTCCTTAGATTGAGTTTCAATTCCTCCTCACTCTCAATGAGCTTCCTTGCTATCCAGATTCTGAATTCTATATATGGCATTTCAGACAATTCAGACTGGATAATCGCTATTGCTGAGCTCATTTAAAGGTAAGGGGACCCTCTGGTTTTTTGAATCACCAGAGTTTTGCTGATTCTGTGAGGGTTGGTGTTCCTTTAACTGTGGTGTAAATTGAGTAGTTAGTTAGCTTCATTTCTGAAAGTTTCAGAGGGCTAAGGTTCTGTCCAGGGTCTTTGCTAGTCCTGGTCCAGTGGTCAGCTAAGGCCAGAGTGTCTCAGAGAGGGATGGGGAGTCCCAGGGACTATGCTTTGCTAGGCTTTGTTATAGTTGTTCCATGCATAAAAGTCCATGCTTGCTTTAGCTCCATCTTTGTCTAATCTGCAGGGAGATTCATCTGCCAGTCCAAACATCTATGCAAATCCTCAATTACAACTTTAAAAGTATTGAATATTTAAATAACTCAATAGCTACTAATCTTCTCAAAACCTTTTAAAGAAATATGTGAAGCAGAATTTTATTATATTTCAATAAACATATTTGATTTTCTACCTTTTGACTCATCATATTGATATACACTGGTTTTGCACAGCCTCTGTTGAATGACTGAATAGCATGTAAACAACTATTTCCTCTCTATGGGTATTTTTCTCAACTCTTTACATTCTTAACTCCTATTCATTCTTAAGGTCTCAATTTACACATTAGTTTTTTTTACGATTATTGCCCTACCTCCCCTCTGCAATGGGGTCAGGTTTTTCTACTATGATATGCTAGAACACTATGCATTTCCTGTAACAAAAGAAATATAAGTAATTAATTTCCTGTTCACCAACCGTAGGTTAAACATCAATGAGAAAGTGCAAGAAATACTTGACATTTTGCTGATAAAACATGATGAAGACTGGTTTTCAATAACATAAATGAAGGCAGTTTTACATAGAATTAAAAAGAGGCAATTAGAAGTAGAATCTGTTTCATATTATTAATATTTTTATTTTTTATTATTATTATTATTATACTTTATGTTCTAGGGTACATGTGCATAACGTGCAGGTTTGTTACATATGTATACTTGTGCCATGTTGGTGTGCTGCACCCATCAACTCGTTTTTAGTCTAAGATATATCATGCTGAGGATGGGCAAGATAGGAAAGCAAGCAATTAATATTCTTGACTGTACTAAGTCATTGTAGCATATGAAATATAAATTATATATAACAGTTCAGTTCTGTGCTACACAAAGATACTTGGTGAATTTATGGAGCTTTCTTTTAAAAGCCTCATAATATAACTCAGCAAAGACAATATAAAACTTTAACAAAAGATAGGCATTAATTTTTACAAAATTTGGACCTTCAGAAATTACTCAAAGGCACTATTAAGACAATGGCATCATTGAAATATTAAATCTTATATATGTACACTTACTGTTATATGTACATCAGCCAATCTGGTAGTACAGTAGGAAAATATATCTGACCCAGCCAAAACCATATTTATCTCAAATACTCAAAAATGATTATAACAAAATTCACACACAGAAAATTATAATATTATGTATAAAAACATTAATAACTATATTGGCACATGGGTACTTTCATGGGGATATGGAAAATTAAAGATAACAAAATCACCAAATTTAACCTCATTATATTTGAGGAAAATATAACAGAATGAGGCCTAATTTAGTACTAGTCAACAAGAACTGTTGAGGTAAACTGACAGTTATGAAACATCGTATTGTGAGTTTGGGTTAAATAAAGATGTTTCAGAGTGCTTAAAAGATTACAGTCTAGTAGGGGAGAAAAACTGACAATCTCAATCATAACCTTTTTTGATGATCAATAATGAATAAGACTTTTTTCATGTGTCATTTTCTCCCTTCCTTCCTTCTATAAATAACCATGAGGCATGAGTGTCAAATCCTCCCTTCTGTAAATGACAAAACAGGCTGAGATTTGTTAGGCAACTAAGCTAATAAGTAGCAAGGCAAGAATCATACCTAGGTCTGACTCCAAACCTGACTCCAAAACCATTTCTCTTTTTATTCACTTTGACTATACATTACTTATGCTATATAAGTTAGATGATAATTCCGTTCTGACTATACGTTACTTATGTTACATAATTTTAGATGAGACTGCCATTCTTGATGTCGCAGACATCCTCCTATCACCTGAAATATCCAGGTAACCTATAGTAGGATAGGATTCATGTGAAGTGCTGTAATACTCTGAATAGGACCTCAGAAGATGTATGTGTCCAGAGATTTGTCCATTTCTTCTAGGTATTCCACTTTGTTAGTTTATAATTATTTATAATAGTCTCTGATAATCTTTTGTGTTTCTGTGGCATTTGTTGTGATGTCTCCTTGGGTATTTTCTTGAATATTCGAGCTAGTGGTTTATCAATTTTGTTTATCACAAAGATAAACAAAGAGAATCAACTTTTTGTTTTACTGACACTCTATTGATTTTTTGATCTCTATTTCATTTAGTTCTGCTTTGATATTTATTATTTTGTTTTGTGTACTCATTTGGGGTTTGGTTTGTTCTTGCTTTTCTATTTCTTTGAGGTGTATTGTTAGATTGTTTATTTTAAAAAAAATTATTTTTTTCAGATAAGATCTTTCTCTGTTGCCCAGGCTGGAGTGCAGCGGTGCAATCACGGCTTACTGCAGCTTTGACTTCCCAGCCTCAAGTGACCCTCCCACATCTTCCTGCCAAGCAGCTGGGACTTTAGGTGTGTATCACTACTCCCAGATAATTTTCTTATTTTTATTTTTGTAAAGAAAGGGTTTCGCTTTTTTTCCCAACCTGGCCTCAAACTCCTGGGTTTAAGAAATCCTCCCACTGATGTAATGGACCTCTTCAAGGAGAACTACAAACCACTGCTCAGTGAAATAAAAGAGGATACAAACAAATGGAAGAACATACCATGCTCATGGATAGGAAGAATCAATATCATGAAAATGGCCATACTGCCCAAGGTAATTTAGAGATTCAATGCCATCCCCATCAAGCTACCAATGACTTTCTTCACAGAATTGGAAAAAAATGCTTTAAGTTTCATATGGAACCAAAAAAAAAGACCACATTGCCAAGACAATCCTAAGTCAAAAGAACAAAGCTGGAGGCATCACGCTACCTGACTTCAAACTATACTACAAAGGTAACAAAAACAGCATGGTACTGGTACCAAAACAGAGATACAGACAAAAGATCAAATTATAGAAATAATACCACATCTACGGCCGTAGATCTTTGACAAACCTAGAAAAAACAAGAAATGGAGTAAAAAGGATTCCTATTTAATAAGTGGTGCTGGGAAAATTGACTAGCCATAAGTGAAAGCTGAAACTGGATCCTTTCCTTACTCCTTATCGAGTAGTTCAAGATGGATTAGAGACTTAAAATGTTAGACCTAATACCGCAAAACCCTGGAGAGAAAACCTAGGTAATACCATTCAGGACATAGAGCATGGGCAAGGACTTCATGTCTAAAACACCAGCGGCGACAGCAAAAGCCAAAATTGACAAAATGGGATCTCTCATTAAACTAAAGAGCCTCTGCACGCAAAGAAAATACCATCAGAGTGAACAGGCAACCTACAGAATGGGAGAAAGAATTTTTTGTAATCTCTACTCATCTCGACAAAGGGCTATCAGAACCTACAAGAACTCAAACAATTTACAAAAGAAAAAATAGAAACAACCCCATCAAAAAGTGGGCAAAGGATATGAACAGACATTTCAAAGAGGCAGGTATCCAACAGGCATGAAAAATGCTCATAATGCTTTGGCCATCAGAGAAATGCAAATCAAAACCACAATGGGAATACCATCTCACACCAGTTAGAATGGCAATCATTAAAAGTCAGGAAACAACAGGTGCTGGAAGGGATGTGGAGAAATAGGAACACTTTTACACACTGTTGGGATTGTAAACTAGTTCAACCATTATGGAAAACAGTATACCAAGCGATTCCTCAAGGTTCTAGAATTAGAAATACCTATGACCCAGCCACCATCCCGTACACAAGGGGATATACCCAAAGGATTATAAATCATGCTGCTATAAAGACACATGCACATGTATGTTCATTGCGGCACTATTCACAATAGCAAAGATTTGGAATCAACCCAAATATCCATCAGTGGCAGACTAGATTAAGAAAATGTGGCATATATACACCATGGAATACTATGCAGCCGTAAAAATGGATGAGTTTGTGTCCTTTGTAGGGACATGGATGCAGCTGGACACCATCATTCTCAGCAAAGTATCACAAGAACAGAAAACCAAACACTGCATGTTCTCACTCATATTTGGGAATTGAACAATGAGATCACTTGGACTCGGGAAGGAGAACATCAGACACCGGGGCCTATTATGGGGAGTGGGGAGGGGGGAGGGATTGCATTAGGAGTTATACCTGGTGTAAATGATGAGTTGATTGGTGCTGACGAGTTCATGGATGCAGCACACCAACATGGCACAAGTATACATATGTAACAAACCTGTACATTGTGAACATGTACCCTAGAACTTAAAGTATAATAATAAAAATAAATACATAAATAAATAAATATAGTTAACAAAAAAAGATAAAGAAATCCTCCCACTTCAGCTTTCCAAAGTGCTGAGATTACCAGCGTGAGCCACTGTGCCCAGCCTTTTTCTACTTTTTTGATGTAGGTGTTTATTGCTACAAACTTCCTTCTTAGCACTGTTTTTGCTGTATCCCATAAGTTTTGGTCATTGTATTTTGATTTTCATTTGTTTCCAGAAATGCATTTTCTCCTTTATTTCTTCCTTGACCCAATGGTCATTCATGAACATTTTGTTTGTTTATTTATTTACTTATTTATTTTGAGACAGTGTCTTGCTTTCACCCAGGCTGGAGTGCAGCGGCCATGCTGTCGGCTCACTGCAACTTCTGCCTCCCGAGTTCAAATGAGTCTCCTGCTTCAGCCTCCCAAGCAGCTGGGATTACAGGTGCCCACCACCTTTTTTTACAGGTGCCACCACCATGCCGGGCTAACATTTTTTGTGTTTTTAGTAGAGAAAGGGTTTCACCATGTTGACCAGGCTGGTCTTGAACTCCTGACCTCAAAGGATCCACCCACCTTGGCCTCCCAAAGTGCTGGGATTACAGACCACTGTGCCCAGTGAGCATTTTGTTTAATTTCCATATTTCTGTACAGTTTCTAAATTTCCTCTTGTTATTGATTCCTAGTTTTATTCAATTGTGGGCCGAGGATATACTTGATAAAATTTCCTTTTAAAATTATTTTATTTGTACAAATTTATAAATTACATGTGAAATTTTGTTACATGTATATAATGTGTAGTGATTGAGTCAGGATATTTAGGGTGTAACTCAAGTACGGTTTTTTTAAAACTACAGTTACACTTCTCTGCTATCAAACATTAAATTTATTCCTTCTAACTCTATGATTTGTACACCTTAATCCACTATTTTTTATCCTCCACCCTCGGCCCCAATCACCCTTCCCAGTCTCTGTTATCTATCTTTCCACTCTATACCTCTATGTGATCAAATTTGCCAGCTCCCATATATAAGTGAGAACATGCAATATTTATGTTTTTGTGTCTGGCATATTTCATATGTTCTTCAGTCCCAACCTTGTTGCTGAAAATAACATGATCTCGTTGTTTGTTTTTAATGGCCAAAAAGTATTTCATTGTGTATATATTGTACACTTTTTTATTCATTCACCTGTTGATGCACACTTAGGTTGATTCCATATCTTATTTTTTTTATTTTTATTTTTTTTAGTACTGCTGCAATAAACATGAGAATGCAGGTATCCCATTGGTATATATTTTTTTCCTTTGGGTAGATACCCAATAGTAGAATTGTTGGAACCTGGGCAGAGGCTGGCACCATGCTTCATGTAAATCCTACAGAATAATGAGGCAATTAAACCTCTTTTCTTTAAAAATTACCATCTCATGTATTTCTTTTTAGAAGTGCAAGAATTGCGTAGCACACCCACTTATTTATCATTTTCTTTATTTGAACCTTCTCTTTTTCTTTTCTTGGTTATTCTAGTTAGCACCTTATCCATCTTGTTTATCTTTTTGAACAACCATCTTTTCTGTTTTATGAATCTTCTGGTTTTTTTTTTATTGTCTGCTTAATTTAGTCCTGCTTTGATCTATGTTATTTATTTTCTTCTCATAATGTTGGGCTTGGTGTGTTCTCGTTTTTCTAGTTCATTGCAGTGCATTGTTAGATTTCTAATTCGTAATCTTTTATACTTTTTCAAATATAGGCATTTATTGCTATAAATTTTAGTCTGAGCACTGCTTTTGCTGTATCTCAGAAGTTTTGGTACATTGTGTTTCCATTTTGATTTGTTTCAACAAATTTTTTTATTTCTATCTTAATTACTCTGTTGATCCCATGGTTATTCAGAACTCTGTTGTTTAATTTACGTATATTTATATGGCTTCCAATGTTTCTCATGCTATCTATTTCTAGTTTTATTCCATGTGGTCTTAGAATATACTTTATATGATTTTAATTTTTTTAATATGTTGAGACCTTTTCGTGGCTTAACCTACAGTGTAAAATTCTGGAGAATGTTCCACGTGCTGATAAAAAATGTATACTCAGTAGTTCTTAGATATAATGTTCCATAAATGTCTATGAGGCTCATTTGGGTGAAAGAGAAGTTTAAATCCAATTATTCTTTTTTTAATTTTCTGCCTAGATTATGTGTTTAATTCTTAGAGCAGTATGTTAAAGTCTTCAACTAGTAGAGTATTGAAATATTTTCCTTGACTTACATATAATATGTGCTTTATACATCTGGGTGTTCCAGTGTTTGGTTTATATATGTTTATAAAATCTGAATAGACTAATAATGAGTAATGAGATTACATCAGTAATAAGATGCCTCCCCACATAGAAAACTCTAGGAATAGTTGGCTTCACTGCCAAGTTCTTCCAAACTTTTAAAGAACTAACACCACACTTTTCCAAAAAATTGAGGAGGATGGATTCTTCCTAACTCATTCTATGATACTACAATACCGAAACCAGACAAAGAAGCAAAAAAAAGGAAACTACAGGTCACCTTTCTAACAAACAAAGATGCAAAAACAGTCAGGCTCCACTACTGCAGGTATGCTGGAGTTTGCTGGAGGTCCACTCCAGACCCTGTTTGCCTTTGTATCACCAGCGGAGGCTGCAGAACAGCAAAGATTGCAGTCTGTTCCTTCCTCTGCAAGGTTCATCCCCAAGGGGCACCTGCCAGATGCCAGCCAAAGCTCTCCTGTATGAGGTATCTCTTGACCCCTGCTGGGAGGTGTCTCCCAGTCAGGAGGCATGGGGTTCAGAAACCCACTTGAGCAGGCAGTCTGTCCCTTAGTGGAGCTCAAGCACTGTGCTGGGAGATCTGCAGCTTTCTTCAGAGCCAGCAGGCAGGAATGTTTAAGTCTGCTGAAGCTGCAAGCACAGTCACCCCTTCCCCCAGGTGCTCTGTTTCTGCACAGCAAAAGAAACTATCATCAGAGTGAACCAGCAACCTACAGAATGGGAGAAAATTTTTGTGATCTATCCATATGATAAAGGGCTAATAGCCGAATTTACAAAAAACTTAAACAAATTTACAAGAAAAAAAATTCCCATCAAAAAGTGGGCTAAGGCTATGAACAGACACTTCTCAAAAGAAGACATTTATGCAGCCAACAAACATATGAAAAAAATCTCATCACCACTGGTCATTAGAGAAATGCAAGTCAAAACCACAATGAGATACCATCTCATGCCAGTTAGAATGGCGATCATTAAAAAGTCAGGAAACAACAGATGCTGGAGAAGATATGGAGAACTAGGAATGTCTTTATACTGTTGGTGGGAGTGGAAATTAGTTGAACCATTGTGGAAGACAGTGTGGTGATTCCTCAAGGATCTAGAACCAGAAATACCATTTGACCCAGCAATCCCACTACTGGGTATATACCCAAAGGATTATAAATCATTCTACTATAAAGACACATGCACATGTATGTTTATTGTAGCACTGTTCACAATAGCAAAGACCTGGAACCAACCCAAATGCCCATCAGTGATAGACTGTATAAAGAAAATGTGGCACATATACACTATGGAATACTATGCAGCCATAAAAAAGGATGAGTTCATGTCCTTTGCAGGGACATAGATGAAGCTGGAAACCATCATTCTCAGCAAATTAACACAAGAACAGAAAAGCCAATACTGCATGTTCTCACTCACAAGTGGGAGTTGAACAATGAGAACACATGGACACAGGGAGAGGAACGTCACACACTGGGACCTGTCAGGGAGTGGAGGGAGGGATATCATTAGAGAAATACCTAATGTAGATGATGGGTTGATAGGTGCAGCAAACCACCATGGCACATGTATACCTATGTGACAAACCTGTACGTTCTGCACATGAAAAGTATAAAAATAAATAAATAAATAAATAGAAAATGAAATTTGAAATTGCCACAGTACATTATTTACAAAACATCTTACATTTATATTTGTCCAATTGTTTTAACATTATCTTTTTTAAAAATCTTACTTTTCCAATTTGAGATCACACATTGAATTTAGTTATCATGGGTCTTTATTCACCTTTAATCTGGAGCAGTTCCTTAGCCTGTCACTGGCATTAATTCTTTGACATTTCTGAATAATACAGGCCCTTAATTGTGTAAGATGTTTATAAATTTTGTTTTGTCTGATAATTTATTATAGTTAGATTCAGGTGATTCATTTTTGTCAGGGACATCACAGATTTGTTGTTCAGATTAATGTTGGCTATTTGATTATGATGGTGTCTACCATATATCTGCACTCTACTCTTGAAATTAATATTCCCCACTCTTGAAATTAATAAGTGGTAGGTGAAAAGATATTTTGAGACTACAAATATTCTGTTTGTCAAACTTTTGTCCAGTGGTTTTAGGATCCATTGATGAGTTATGTATGAATTAAGTATTATTTTAATGGTTGCAAAACAATGACTTTCTAAATCCATTATATATATAATTATATATATAATGATATCATTTTATATATGTGTGTGTGTGTGTGTGTGTGTATAATGTTGTTCAAGGACCTGTTGCTTCTAGGATTGTTTAGCGAACAAAATTATAAAACATTTTTGGGGGATATTGGAAGAGCTTTCCTTACCATAGTCTCATTACTTATGTACCTCCCTCCAGTTCCCTGCCAGCCATACTAACTCACAGCAGCATGTCCTTGCCTTCTTCACTGTAGCTTCTTCTAACTGGAATTCCCTTACTTAATGGCTTGCCTGGAAAACACGTAACTCTCCATTTGTTGGTTTCAGCATCATCTCTTCTCTAAAGTTTCTTAAGATCCCCTCCTTAGCACTGGACATTCCCTTCTTTAATTTCCCTGCTGTACCCAAAGCAGACATGATTCCAGCATTTAGGAAACTTTATTGCACTTGTCCATTTACATGTCCTAATTTTCCAGTAACATAAAGGCAAGAAGCAAATATTACCATTTTAGTAAGATCAACAGTTAGAGAAGGAAATAAAAGTAGAAAGAATACCTAAATGAGTCAATAAATTCCCCAGTTGTTTTTCTGCTTTGCCTGCTGGTGCTTGATTTCACCCAATTAACAGAAACACCACCACCACCACCACCACCACACACACACACACACACACACACACACACACACAGACATTAACCTTGCAGAAGGTCCTCCTAAAACTTTCCTGGGCAGACCCAGCCCCCAAAAGTTTTCTCCAAGTACTGGGCCACAGCCAGGGTCAGATGATCATGAAAGGGTCCAGCCACAACCTGGATACCTAGAGGAAGTCCTTTGACATTCAGCCCCAGTGGGCACTGGGTCACAGGTAAACCCAGGGCATTGAAGACACCTAAAGAAAACAAACAATAGAAGTGAGAAATCAAGACCTGTTCCTGAAAACATATTTCTTCATTTATTTTGTCAACAATGAAGACAATAGGTGAAAACATATAATTACAATTTACTATCTACTTAGGACTTAATAATATTTAGAAACTTTACCTGTGTTAAATATTTGACATCACAACAAGCTAATGATATAGAAGCTATTAATTATCACTATTTTTCTGATGAAATAACTGAAGAATAGAGAAGTTAGATAACACATCCATGATGACTTGGCTAGCAAAAGCTGTAATTGAGATCTGAATGCAGAAAATGTCAATAATAGCCTAAAGTTATTTCCCATGATGTTATTCTAACTTGTTTTCCATAGCACTATCAGAAAAATCGAGTAAATTATAAAGTAGAATAATATATTCTTAAATATATGGATTTTCTTTTAAGTTATAAACATTTTGTAATATCACTTCACACTAATCTAGAGTTGTGATTTGTCATTATTTACCTCATTCATGCTGTTATAAAACTTTATTGTGGCATAATTTATATAAAATAAGATTCCGCATTTCAAATGTAGTTTAATGATTGCTAATAAATTTACAGAATTGTGCAAGCATCACCACAATCTAGTTAGAGAACATTTTTTTTTAATTTATTTATTATTATTATACTTTAAGTTGTAGGGTACATATTGCACCAACGATGCGAACATTTACATATGTATGCCGGCGCCATGTGCTGTGCTGCACCCACATCAACTCGTGGAGAGCCCCATCAGGTACTCCCAATTACAGTCCTCCCCCACCCCTTGGTATTTGGGTGTGTGATGTTCCCCTTCCTGAGTCCAAGTGATCACCATTGTTCAGTTCCCACCATAGGTGAGGTATCACGATGTTCAGTTCTTGTGATAGTTTGCTGGAATGATGGTTTCCAGCTGCATCACATGTCCTGAAGGGCCTTAAATAATCCTTTTTGTGGCTTGCAAACATTCCATGGTGCCATGTGCTGTTTTCCTTAAGTCAATCTGTAAAAGCAGTATGGACATTTTAAGGTTGATTCCAAGTCTTTGCTGGCTAGCTGAATAGTGCTGCAATAAACATCACGATGTGCATGTGTGTCTTTGCAGCGGCATGATTTATATCCTTTGGGTATATACCCAATGTGGGGATGGCTGGGTCAACATGGGTACATCAATTCTAGATCTTCCAGGAATCGCCATACTGTTTTTCCATAATGGTTGAACTGGTTTACAATCCACCGGTAGATTTTGTTTCTCCATCCTCCAGCACCTGTTGTTCCTGACTTTTCTTGATTGCCAATTCCTGGCAGTTGTGAGATGGTATCTCATTGGTTTGGTACATTTCCTCATGATGGCCCGATGAAGTGGTGAGCATTTTCATGTGTCTGTTGGCTGTAAGATAATATCTTCTTTTGAGAACTGTCTGATTTCACCATCGCTACCCCACTTTTCGGTAAGTTGTTTGTTTTCTTGTAAATTTGTTTGGGTTGCTGTGGGACAGGATATTAGCCCTTTGTCAGATGAGTAAGATTAAAAGAATTTTCTCCCATTCTGTAGGATTCCATTCACTCTGATGTTGGATTTCTTTTGCTGTGCAGAAGCTCACTGATTCTGGCCGGGTCCATTTGTCAATTTGCTTTGCTGCCCGTTGCTTTTGGTGTTTTAGCCATGAAGTCATACCCATACCTATGTCCTGAATCAGGCACCTAGGGAACCTCTAGGGTTTTTATGTGATAGGTCCGAACATTGTTTTAATCTGAAATCATCTTAGCAGATTAATTTTACGGTATAAGAATTAGAGAGGATGGTTCTTAATTTTCCCGGCACCATTTGTGAAGCAGAAGTCGCACCCCCGACAGGCTTTCTCAGGTTTATCAAAAGATCAGATGGCTGCAGATGTGTGGTATTGACTTCCTGGGACTCTGTTGCTACCTTCCATTGGTCTATATCTCTACTGGTACTATTTTATGCTGTTTGCATGACGCTTGGCATGACTCTTGAAGTCAGGTAGCGTGGTGCCTCCAGCTTTGTTCTTTTGACCGGGGATTGTCCTGGAGATCACGGGCTCTTTTTGGACACCGGGCTTTTAGAGCAGTTTTTCCAATTCTGTGAAGCTTCCATTGGTAGCTTGATGGGGATGGCATTGGAATCTAAATTACCTTGGGTAGTATGGCTGTTTCTAATGATTCTTCCTATCCATGAGCATGACATTTCTTCCATTTGTTTTGTGTCCTCTTTGGGTTTCACTGAGCAGAGTGGTTTGTAAGTTCTCCTTGAGGATTATGCCTTGTAAGTTGGATTCCTGGGTATTTTATTTCCTACTGGAAGCAATTGTGAATGGAGAAGTTCATTCCTGATTTGGCTCTCTGTTTGTCTGTTACTGAGGTGTATAGAATGCTGCTTTACGTGATTTTGCACATTCATTTTGTATCCTGAGACTTTGCTGAAATTGTATCAGCTTAAGGAGATTTTAGGCTGAGACATTGGGGTTTTCAATAACACAATCACATGTCATCTGAAACCAAGGGACAATTTGACTTCTTCTTCTCTAACTGAATACCCATGATTTCTTTCTCTTGCCTGAGTTGCCCTAGCCAGAACTTCCAACACTATGATGAATAAATTGGTGAGAGAGGGGCATCCCTATCTTAATGCCAGTTTCAAAGGAATTTTCCGAAGGTTTTACCCATTCAGTATGATATTGGCTGTGGGGTTTGGCATCATAAATAGCTCTTATTATTTTGAGAATTACGTTCCATCATGCGAATTTATTGACGTTTCAGCATGAAGGGCTGTTGAATTTTATCAAAAGCCTTTTCTGCATCTATTGAGATAGTCATGTGGTTCTTGTCTTTGGTTCTGTTTATATGGATTATGTTTATTGATTTTGCGAATGTTGAACCAGCCTTGCATCCCAGGGATAAAATTACTTGTTCTAAATTGGATAAGCTTTTGATGTGTTGCACAGATCCGGTTTTGCCAAATTATTATTTTATTGAGGATTTTTGCATGTTGTTCATCAGGGATATTGGTCCAAATTCTCTTTTTATTGTGTCTCTGCCAGGAGCTTTGGTATCAGGATGATGTGTTGGCCTCATAAAATGAGTTAGGGAGGATTCCCTCTTTTTTCTATTGATTGGAATAGTTTCAGAAGGAATGGTACTGTATCCTCCTTGTGGCACCTCGGTAGAAAAATTCAGCTGTAGATCAATAGTTACCACTTTTTTGGTAGCCTATTAATTATTGCCTCGATTTCAGAGCCCTGCTATTGGTCTATTCAGGGGATTCCAACTCTTCCCTGGTTTAGTCTTGGAAGAGTGTAGAAGTGTCAGGAAATTATCCATTTGCTGATTTTTCAGTTTATTTGCGTAGAGGTGTTTATAGTATTCTCTCTGATGGTGGTGTGTATTTCTGTGGGGGTCGGTGGTGATATCCCACTTTATCATTTTACTTAACAGTTTGATTCTTTCTCTTTTCTTCTTTATTAGTCTTGCTAGTGGTCTGTCAATTTTGTTGATCTTTTCAAAAACCAACTCCTGGATTCATTGTTGATTTTTGGAGGGTTTTTGTCTCTATCTCCTTCCCAGTTCTGCTCTGAGTCTTATTGTCTTGCCTTCTGCTAGCTTTCCGAGATGTGTTTGCTCCTTTGCTTCTCTGGTTGTCTTTAATTCGCGATGTTAGAGTGTCAATTTAAGATCTTTAGCTGCTGTGGGCATTTAGTGCTATAAATTTCCCTCACACACTGCTTTTAAATATGTCCCAGAGATTCCTGGTATGTTGTATCTTTGTTCTCATTGGTTTCAAAAGGACATCTTTATTATTTCTACCTTCATTTCGTTATACTTTTAATAGTCATTCCAGGAGCAGGTTGTTCAGTTTCCATGCTTGTTGGCCGGTTTGATTAGGTTTCTTAGTCCACGAGTTCTAGTTTGATTGCACTGTGGTCTGAGAGACAGTTTGTTATAATTTCTGTTGTTTTACATTTGCTGAGGGAGTGCTTTACTTCCAATTATGTGGTCAATTTTATAGATGAGAATACGAGGTGGTGCTGAAAGAATGTATGTCCTGTTGATTTGGGGTGAGAGTTCTATATATAGATGTCTGTCTGGGTCTGCTTGCTGCAGGGGCCAGAGTTCAATTCCTGGATATCCTTGTTAGCAACTTTCTGTCTCGTTGATCTGTCTAATGTTGACAGTGGAGTGTTGAAGTCTCCCATTATTATTGTATGGGAGTCTAGTCTCTCTTTGTAAGTCTCTAAGGACTTTTATGAATCTGGGTGCTCCTGCATTGGGTGCATCTATATTTAGGATAGTTAGATCTTCCATATTTGAATTGCTCCTTTACCATTATGTAATGGCCTTCCTTTGTCTCTTTTGATCTTTGATGGTTTAAAGTCTGTTTTATCAGAGACTAGTATTGCAACCCCTGCTTTTTTCTCCATTTGCTTGGTAAATCTTCCTCCATCCCTTTATTTTGAGCCTATGCTTGTAATGTCTCTGCGTGTGAGATCTGGGTCTCTGAATACAGCAGCAGACTGATGGATCTTCTCCATTTGCCAGTCTACGTGTCTTTTTAATTGGAACATTTAGTCCATTTTACATTTAAGGTTAAGATTGTTATGTGTGAGCCAGTCTGCCATTATATTGATATTAACTGGTTATTTTGCCTTGCTCGTTGAGATTTGTTTTGCAGTTTCTTCTAGCCTCGATGGTCTTTACATTTTGGCGTATTTTTGAGATGGCTGGTACCAGTTGTTTCCGCCTCATGTTGAGTGCTTCCTTCAGGGTCTCTTATGCCGTGAGGCCTGGTGGTGACAAAATCTCAAGCATTTGCTTATCTGTAAAGGATTTTTATTTCTCCTTCCTTATGAAACTTAGTTTGGCTGGATATGGTTCTGGGTTTTAAAATTCTTTTCTTTAAGAATGTTGAATGTGGCCCCCCACTCACCCTGGCTTGGAGTTTCTGCTGGGAATCACCATGATCTGATGGAGGCTTCCCTTTGTGGGTAACCCGACCTTTCTCTCTGGCTGCCTTAAAATTTTTTCCTTCATTTCAACTTTGGTGAATCTGGCAATTATGTCTTGGGTTGCTCTTCTCGAGGTATCTTTGTGGCGTTCTCTGTATTTCCTGGATTTGAATGTTGGCCTGCCCTACTGGGTTGGGGAAGTTCTCCTGGATGATATCCTGAAGAGTGTTTTCCAGCAGTTCCATTTTTACCCCCTCACTTTCAGGCACCCCAATCAGACGTAGATTTGGTCTTTTACATAATCCCATACTTCTGCTTGCAGGCTTTGTTCATTTCTTTTTGTTCTTTTCTTTTTATGGTTTCTCACTTCATTTCATTCATTGATCCTCAATGCATTGATACTCTTTCTTCCAGTTGTCCGGAGTCGGTTACTGAAGATTGTGCATTTTGTCATTTCGTGTCATGGTTTCAACTCTTTTCATTTCGTTTACATGACCTTCTCTGCATTAATTACTCTTGTCATCAATTCTTTGCTTTTAAGATTTTTGGATTTCTTTGCGCTGGGTACGTAATTTCTTTCCTTTAGCTCTGAGAAATTTGATGGACTGAAGCCTTCTTCTCTCATCTCTGTCAGTGGTACTCCGTCCAGCTTTGATCTTCAGTAATATCCGTTGTAGGCTGCCTCCTTTGCGGAGATGCGCTCTTATTTTGAATTTCAGCTTTTCTGCCCTGCTTTTCCCATCTTTTGTGGTTTTATCTGCCTCTGTGGTCTTTGATGATGGTGATGTACTGATGGGGGTTTTTGTATGCAGAGTCTTCCTGTTTGATAGTTTTCCTTCTAACAGTCAGGACAGCCCGTCAGTTATGGGTCTGTTGGATGTTAGCGAGGTCCACTCAAACCCTGTTTGCCACAGGTATCAGCAGCAGAGGGGCTGCAGAATAGAATATTCTTCCTGAACAGCGAGGTGTACCTGTCCTGATTCTTGCTGAGGCTTCCTCTCGGGGTTAATACTCCACCCTGTGAAGTGTGGGTCAATCAGACTGCCCCTAGTGGGGATGTCTGGATTAGAGCTTCTCAGGGTCAGAGACCCGCCAGGCAAGAGTCTGTCCCTTCTCAGATCTCAACCTCCGTGTTGGGAGATCCACTGCTCAAAGCTGTCAGACGAATTCGTTTCAATCTGCAGAGCTTCTGCTGCGTTTATTTTACTGTGCCCTGTCCCCAAATTGAGTCGAGGATTTCCCCTTGAGCTGCTGTGAGCTCCGCAGTTCGAGCTCCAGCAGCTTGTTTACCCCTACTTAGCCTCAACAGTGGTGAGCCCTCTGGCTTGCTGCTGCCTTGCTGGTAGATCACAGACTGCTGTAGCAATGAGGGGAGGCTCACGTGGTGGGACCCTCCCACGGTAGGTGTGGGATATGATCCTGGTGTGCCTGTTTTCAAAGCATGATACTGGGGTGGGGTTACCCGATTTTCCAGGTGTGATGTGGTTTCCCCTGGCTAGGAAAGGGATTCCCTTCCCTTGAGCTTCCAGGTGAGGCAATGCCTCGCCCTGCTTCTCTAGCTGGTCCGGGCTTGGCAGCTGAAGGCCAAGCACCGATATCGGCACTCCCAGTGAGATGAAGCCAGTACCTCAGTTGAAAATGCAAAATCACCGGTCTCTTCTGTGTGGCTGGCTGGGGAGTTGGGGAGCTGGAGCTGTTTCCTGTCAAGCCATCTTGCTCCGCCCCCCTTAGAGAACATTTTTATCATTCACTCCAAAAACTCCATACCAATCAGCAATAACTCTCCATTTCTCTATTCCCCCAATCGCTATTATCCTGTAATTTAACTTTTATCTATATAGATTTCCTATTCTGAACACTTTCTAGAAATTGCGTTGTATAATATCTAACATTTTGTGTCTGATTTCTTCCATTCTGCACAATGTTTTCAAGGCTTATATAAATGATTCTTTTATGGACAAAGACTATTCCATTGAATAAATATACCAAATTTTGATTATCTATTCACCAGTTACTGGACAGTTGGACTAACACTTTTGGCTATTACTAATTATGCTGCAAAAATCAGCAATATAATTACACATTTGTTTATAAGTCTTTGTATGAATATTTGTTTTCGTTTCTTGAGCATATATATACATATATAGGTGAATGAAATAGTGGAGTCTTATGACAAATTTACATTTAACATTTTAAGAAAATGCCAAACTGTTTTCCAAAGAGTCTGCACGAATTTAACAATAGCCTTACCAGAAATATATGAGGGTTCCAGTTACTCCACATGCTCATTAACCCTTATCCTTTTTGTTTATGACTATTTTAGTGAATGTGCATTGATAACTCCTTGTGGTTTTAATATGCATTTCCCTAATGAGCAATTACATTGAACATTCTCTCATGCACTTATGGGCAATGAGTATGTTTTCTTTAGGAAAATGTCTATTGAAATCCATTGTGCATTTTAAGTTGGGTTGTTGTCTTATTATTGAGTTGTAAGAGTTTTTTCTATGTTTAGAATATAAATCCCCAGTCGTTATATAATTTGCAAATATTTCCCCCTGGTCAGTGTCTTTTCTTTTATTATTGAAGCTATTGAAATAGCTTTTTAAAAAAATTTTGGCAAATTCTAATTTATCGTGTTTTCTTTTGTTGCCTGTGCTTTTGAAGCTGTTTCTAGGAAGCCTTTTATCTCAAGGTCATGAAGATGTACTCATGTTTTCTTATAACAATATTAGAGTTTTAGCTTTTACATTTAGGTCTCCTATTTATTTTACATTAGTTTTTGTATACATTGTGTGTGCGGCAAGGCTCCAACTTTATTCTTTTGCATGTAGATACCCAGTTGTCCTAGAACCATTTGATGAAAAGACTATTAATTCTTCACTGAACTGTACTGAAACCTTTTAATAAAGGTTTCAATACTTTTTACTTTATTAAAAGTAAATTGAGAGGAAAGTAAAGAGAGTGATGTCAGCAAGATAACAAACTAGGAGTTCTCCAGTTCCAGTCCCCCTCACAGAAATCCAACTACCAACTATTCGCAGATAAGAATACTTTCATGAATATCCCTGAATTTGGGAGATAGCCCCTCCAGCCACAGAACAGATAACGGCTGCATTCAAAGGGTAAGAGGAATGGTTTCACTTCGTATCATCACCCTCTCTCAAACTGTAAGGGTGCCACAGAAGATTCCCCTGGGCTTATGTTTCTTCAGGGGAAAAGAGAGTTGTAAACATATATCCAGCTTCCTCATTGTTGTGAGGTGCTTTACAGGAAGCTCACTCCTGTCTCTCCATGACAAACATTGGGAATACCAGCAGGTCTAGGGCACCTGAGGTTAGTTAGAAATGAAGAAAAGGGGTGGGGCTCACAATGATGAGCACATGGATTTTGGCAGTAGCTCTTCACTTTTGTCAATGAAGGTGCTAAATGATAGAAAGCAGCCAACTATGGCTCTGCAGGAACCATAGTCCATGGGTTTGCATAGCTGAAGTCCCTAGCCAGCTTCCTTATGTAATGTCACTTCTCTTCTTGAGCCTCTTCCAGGCTTGGAGGCAACTGTAGGTCAGTAATTATCCATGGAATAGAGCATCTGGCCCCACCCAACCCCACTGACTGTATGACAATCCCACTAAGGCTTACTGTTCTCTTTAAGGCTTCCTCAGGCCAGAAGGCAAGTGCTGATCCATGAATACCTGTAAAGGAAGTACCTAACCTGGCTTGTCCCAGGTGGCTGAACAGTAATCCCAGAGACCTCCTTGAGTCTAAGAGCATGAGCACATGGCCCTGACTGACTACAGATTCCAAACAGCAGTACTGTTTTACTGGGGAAGGCAGCATGCAATGCAATCTGATCAGAGGTGATTGCAAAGGACAGCCATCAGCACTGCCAAATTAAAACCCAGCTACTTGTCTCATCAGACTACAAAGCACAGCTCACCATTCCACTCAACCTCAAACTACAGGCAGCAGCTCACCTCAACTAGAGAACCCAAGAGCAAGGTCAGCTGTCCAGGGTTGCTATCAGTTGGTCTACCCAAAATCCCAGGTTAGAATAAATACTGAAAGATTATCATTGCCAAAGAACACCTACAAAGGCTGAAAGAGGTGGTCAGGTACCCAAATGCACAGGCACCAAAACAAGAACACAAAAATTACAAATAATTTCTAAAAATCACAAAAATAAACTAATAAACCTCTATGGACCCTGAATGAACAGAGATCTATGAAATGACTGATAATGAATTCAGAAGTAGTTAAGGAACGTTATAAGTAAAAGTGTTTAAGGAAAGGTAAGGTAGTTAAAGAAAGTATAAGAAAAAATAATGAAGAAAGTCTGAGAATTATGGGACACTATCAAAATAACCAATGTTTAAGTAACAGAAGTTATGCCATCCCTCCTTCCCCTGGGCTAGGGAGGAAATGGGAAAGCTAAGCAATTCTGCAGCCTTTAGCACAGATACCACAGCTGAAGTACAAAGGAGCAACAGGTATACTGCATGCCACACAACTCCCCACTTTTACTGCTTTCCACCAAATGGGGCTTGTAGGCTCCAGGTCACCAGTGCACCTTTCCCTGCTACTGCTTGAACACTGTGGCCATGGCTTGGCATTTCTTTGACAGCCCAAATCCCAGAGGTTGCTACTAACCATTTTGCAGCCACAACTGCCACTAACTTTGCCCCTGCCACCTCTGGGCCAGGGAGAGAGTAGGGAGGCCTGGCACCTACCTGTGCATGCCTCCCACAACAAAATCCAACACTACATCTGTAGAAGGAAAGTGTGAGTGTACCACGTGCCTCACAGTTTCCAGTTTCCATTTTTCCAACTTCGGAGACCTGCCCTATGCAGTGAAAGGTCCACAGCGTGGCTGGCCTGCCCCCAACTGAATATTTCAGCTGCAGCCCAGAGCCCCTTGGAGAGCCCAATAACCACAGGCCAGTTTCCACCCTCAGGTTCCCACCACTTGACTGGTCTACCTGACCTGCCTGAGAGTTCAACCAGTGACCCAGGGACCAACCCAACTCTCCCCATTACACAGACAGCACTGAACTCTGGGCTGGCTCAACCCAGGTCCAGCTCCTTCAGGACTCGTAAATGTCATCCAGTGGACCATCTAAGGGCCTGGGGACTGGAGAGCTACCTAGCCCAGTCTAACACAGCTAGTACTTACCCAGTCCTCCTGGCACCTGAGGTCAGACTAACCTAACCAGCTCACACCACCACAAATGACACCCACTACATGGGCTGAAAAGCAGACCTCTCCCTTACATGAAGCAGCAACATTAATATGTCAAAGAACAGGTGAGCCATAAAGCTGTCTGTATTTGGGTTGAGTGAGTAAAGATATTCTGCCTCAAAAACACCCCCATGGAAAGTTGCAAGAGAGGCATCTTCCTTGGCTCTCAGACACACTGTGGCCTGGACAGATAACAACACGCGTCTGAAGTGTACATGATGAGCCCTATGACAAGGGTGTGAAAAGGGAACAGATTGTATTCCTGCCTATTTAGGACATGGAGGCAGTGCAACCCCCTCACTTCCAGCAGAGGCCTAAGTGTATGTACCAGGAGTTCCCCCAGTCACCCTTATCAAGACTGGTGCCTGTGCTCATCATTAGAGTATTTGTGGGCAAGCCAAAGGGTCCAAATCAGATCAGGTGTGTCACCACAAGCCACAGTCAAGAAGGAAGCTCAGGGCATTGGGAACCCCACTATCTAGCTCATTACCTGAAACAACAGAGATCCCCTCAGAGTAAACAAAGATCAAATACCCATCTGCTTGTGCCACATCTGCATCTTACCCTTAAGTGCTACCCCCTGGCCAGCAGGTCAAACTGCATAGCCCAATAAAAATGTTTCCAGTGGCCGGGCACAGTGGCTCAAGCCTGTAATCCCAGCACTTTGGGAGGCGGAGTCGGGTGGATCACCTGAAGTCAGGAGTTCGAGACTAGCCTGACCAACATGGAGAAACCCCATCTCTACTAAAAATACAAAATTTGATGGGTGTGGTGGCACATGCCCATGTCTGTAATCCTAGCTACTTGGGAGGCTGAGGCAGGAGAATCACTTGAACTGGGGAGGTGGAGTTTGTGGTGAGCTGAGATTGATTGCATGCCATTGCACTTTGGCCTGGGCAACAAGAGCAAAACTCTGTCACAAAAACAAATACCATCTGAACAAAAATAAATTTCAAAAGTAAGTGACAATACCTCAAGATGAGAAGAACTCAGCATAAGAAATCTGGCACCATGAAAAAGCTGAATGTTGGGATACCAACAAGAATCAAACTAGCTTTCTAGCAATGGACCCTAACCAAAATGGAAACTCAGAAATGACAGATAAAGAATTCAAACTGTGGATTGTCAAGATGCTCCACAAGATCCAAGACAAGATTGAAAACCAACCAAAAAGAAACTATGAGGGCAATTCAGAATATGAAGGAAGAGATAAATATATTTTTAAAAAATCAAACAGGATTTCTGGAAATGAAAAATTCACTTAAAGAATTTCAAAATACAGTTGAACACTTTAATAATAGACAAGACCAGGTAGAAGAAAGAATTTCAGAAACTGAAGAACAGTCTCTCAAACTAAACTGGTCACACAAAAATAAAGAAAAAATAATTTTAAAAAATGGAACAAAGCCTTTGTGAAATATGGGATTATGTAAAGCAAAAAAATCTATAACATATTGGCATTTCTAAGAGAGAGGAAGAAAACATAAACAACCTTGAAAACATATGTGAGGAAATAATTCAGGAACATTTTGCTAATCTTGCTAGAAAGATATCCACATAGAAGAAACTCAGAGAACACCTGTGAGATATTATTTAAAATAAACATTATGAAGGTATATAGTGATCACACTATCTACAGTCAATAATAAAAAAGAAAACATTAAAGATAGGTAGAGAGGGGAGGGCGCAGCAAGATGGCCAAATAGCAACAGCTCCAGTCTCCAACTCCCAGAGCGAGCGACACAGAAGACCAGAGATTTCTGCATTTTCAACTGAGGTACTGGGTTCATCTCACTAGGGAGTGCAGGACAATCGGTGCTGGTCAGCTGCTGCAGCCCCACCAGTGAGAGCTGAAGCAGGGCGAGACATCCCCTCACCTGGGAAGCACAAGGGGGAAGGGAATCCCTTTTCCTAGCCAGGGAACTGAGGACACCTGTACCTGGAAAGGTGGGTAACTCCACCCCAATGCTGTGCTTTAAACAGGGCACCTGGGAGGATTATATCACACACCTGGCCGGGAGGGGTCCCACGCCCATGGAGCCTCCCTCATTTACTCTTTAGCAGTCTGTGATGCTTTACAAGGCAAACCTGGCCCAGCGAGGAGCTGAGGGAGGAAACCATGCAGGCTTAAGTAGGTAGAAAAACAAAGGCTGCTCCCAGCTGGGTGGAGCTCACAGCAGCTCAAAAGGAAGCCTGCCTGTCTCTGTAGACTCCACCTCTCTGGGGGACAGGGCACAGCTAAACAACAGCAGAAAAGCAGACACCTCTGCAGGCCATAAGCATCTGTCTGACAGCTTTGAAAGGCAGTGGATCTCCCAGCATGGAGGTTGAGATCTGAGAAAGGTTGGGCACGCCTGCTCAAGTGGGTCCCTGACCTACAAGGAAGCCTAACTTTGGGAGACATCCCCACTAGGGGCAGTCTGACACCCACACCTCACAGGGTGGAGTACACCCCTGAGGAGAGCTTCCAAAAGCAAGAATCAGACAGGTACACTTTCGCTATTCAGCAATATTCTATCTTCTGCAGCCTCTGCTGCTGATTTTGGAAGCAAACAGGGTTTGGGTGGACTCAAGCAATCTCCAACAGACCTACAGCTGAGGGTCTGACTGTTGAAGGAAAACTATCAAGTAGGAAGAGATTTACCTACCCAAAACCCATCAATCGTCCCACCATCATCAAGACCAGAGGCAGATAAAACCTAAAGATGGGGAAAAGCAGGGCAGAAGCTGGAAATTCAAAAATAAGGCATCTCCCCGGCAAAGGGCGCCAGCTCACGCCATGCCGTCCGGATCAAAAGCTGGACAGAGAATGACTTTGTGAAGGGATGACAGAGAAGGAAACCAGTCCATGCAAACTTCTCAGAGCTAAAGGAGGAATTACATATAAAGCGCCGAAACTAAAAATCTTGATGATAAAAGTGGAAAGGTGATAGCTAAAATGTTAATGCAGAGAGGTCATAGCAATGAGAGATGAAAATCATGACCACGAAATATGTGACAAATGCACACAAGCTTCAGTAACGACTAGATCAACAACTGGAAGAAAGAGTATCAGCGATTGAGGGATCAAATGAATGAAATGGCGAGAGAAAGAGAGCAAAGAAAAAGAAGAAACAAGGAAATGAACAAAATACCAAGAGGTATGGGATTATGTAAAAATACCAAAATCTCCGTCTGATTAGGGTGCTCCTACCTGCAGAAAGTGAGAAATGTCGTACCAAGTTGAAAACACTATTCAGGATATCCAGCAGGAGGAGCCCCAGCCTGGTAGGGCAGGCCAACATTCAAATCCAGGAAATACAGAGAGCATGCAAAGATAATCCTCGGGAAGGCAACTCAAGACACATAATTGCTTAAGATTCAACAAGTTGGGGAAATAAAGGGAAAAGAATTCTTAAGGGCAGCCAGAGAGAAGATTAGAGTTTACCCACAAAGGGAAGCCCATCAGACTAACGGCAGAATCTCTTGGCAGAAACTCTAAAGCCAGAGAAGAGAGTGGGGCCAATATTCAACATTCTTAAAGAAAAGAGTTTTAAATTCAGGAATTTCATATCAATAAAACTAAGTTTCACCAGTGAAGGGATAAAACCAATCAACTTCTGAATAAGCAAATGCTTAGAGATTTTGTCACCCTGAGGCCTGCCTGGAACCCTGAAGGAAGCACTATAAACATGGAAAGGAACGACCGGGTATAAGCCATCTCAAAAAGCAATACCAAAATCTTAAAGATTCTGGGCCATTCATTCCATTAAGGTTGATTCCATTCCATCAGGCCAGTCCATTCCATGTTCCATTCCATTCCATTCCAGATAAAGTCCATTTGTGCCCAATATAGGCGATGGGTATGGTGGCGCGCGCCAATTCGGGGCCATCACCTGCAGAACCGATAAAATCAGGGATGGAGGAAGATTCCCTCGGCAAAAGGAGAGGGAACAAAAAGCAGGGTTGCAATACCCAGTCTCGATAAATTAGACTTTAAACCCATCAAAGAATCAAAGAGACAAAATACATTACATAATGAGTAGGGATCAATTCAACAGGAGAGCTAACTATCTAAATATATATGCACCCAATATAGGGTACCAGATTCATAAAACGAGTCAGAGACTTACAAAGGGCTTAGACTCCCATACAATATAATGGGGCTTTGCCCTCCCACTGTCAACATTAGACCAGATCCATGAGACAGAAAGTTAACGAGGGACATTCAGAATTGAACTCATCTCACGGCAAGCGTTCAACATCTATAGGAAATGCACCCAAATCAGACTGTAGAGCAACTTCACCAGCACCACATAGCACTTACTCCAAAACTGACCACATAGTGCGAGTAAAAGCACTCCTCAACAAAATGTACAAGAACAGAAATTATAACAAACTGTCTCTCAGACCACAGGTACGAAATCAAACTAGAACTCAGGACTAAGAACTCAATCAAAACCGCTCAACTACAGCAAAACTGAACAACCTGCTCCTGAATGACTGGGTGCATAACAAAATGAATGCAGAAATAAAGATGTTCTTTGAAATCAATGAGAACAAAAATACAACATACACCAGAATCTCTGGGACACATTTCAGAAACATTGTGTGGGGAGATTTATAGCACTAAATGCCCACAAGAGAAAGCTGGAAAGATCTAAAATTGACATATACAATTAAAGAACTAGAGCAAAAAGAGCAAACACGATGAGGCAGCTAGCAGGGGCAGAAATAACTAAGATCAGACGGAACTGAAGGGAGATAGAGACACAAAAACCACTCAAAAGTCAATGAATCAAGTTGGTTTTGAAAGTTCAAATTGACAGACTGCTAGAAGACTAATAAAAATGAGAGAAGAATCAAATGGAAGCCTTAATAAAAAATGATAAAAAGGGGATATCACCACTTGACCCACAGAATACAAACTACCATCAGATAATACTATAAGCACCTCTTACCTTAAAATAGCTAAGAAAATCTAGAAATGGATAATTTCCCTGGACACTTACACTCTTCCAAGCTGGCCGGAAAGAAGTTGAATCCCTGAATAGACCAATAGCAGGCTCTGAAATTGGGGCAATAATTAATAGCCTACTAACCAAAAATTTCCAGGGACCAGATGGTTCACAGCTGAATTCTACCAGGTACAGGAGGAGTTGGTATATTCCTTCTAAAACTATTCCAATCAATGAAAGAATCCTCCTAACTCATTTTATGAGGCCAGCATCATCCTGATACAAAGCCTGGCAGAGACAACAAAAGAATTTACGAGCCAATATCCTGATGAACATGTTGCATCGTCAATAAAATACTGGCAAGCCAGTTCAGCAGCACATCAAAGCTTATCCACCATGATCAAATGGACTTCATCCCTGGGATGCAAAAGGCTGGTTCAACATTAAATCAATATACAAACATAATCCAGCATATAAACAGAACCAAAGACCAAGAACCATGATTATCTCAATAGATGCAGAAAGGCTTTGACAAAATTCAACAGCCCCTTCATGCTAAGCAGCTCAATAAATTAGAGGTATTGATGGACGTGCCTCAAAATAATAAGAGCTATTTATGACAAACCCACAGCCAATATCATACTAGATAGGCAAAACTGGAAAAATTCCCGCTGAAAACTGGCACAAGACAGGGATGCCCTCTCTCACCACTCCTATTCAACGCACAGTGTTGGAAGTTCTGGCTAGGGCAATCAGGCAAGAAGAGAAATCAAAGGGTATTCAGTTAGGAAAAGAAGAAGTCAAAGGGGTACAACCCTGTTTGCAAGATGACATGATTGTATATTTAGAAAACCCCATTGTCTCAGCCCAAAATCTCCTTAAGCTCAGTAAGCAACTGGCAAAAGTCTCAGGATACAAAATGAATGTGCAAAATCACAAAGCATTCCCCACTACACCAGTAACAGACAAACAGAGAGCCGTCATGAATGAACTTCCATTCACAATTGCTGCAAAGGAATTAAATACCTACAGGAATCAACTTACAAAGGGATGTAAAAGGACTCTTCAAGGAGAACTTCACAAACCACCTATCACTGAAATAAAAGAGGACACACAAACAAATGAGGAAGAACTATTACCATGCTCTCATGGATAGGAAAGAATCAATATCGTGAAAAGGAAATGGCCATAAAGGTTATTTATAAGATTCACCATCCCAATAGAAGCTACCAATGAGTTTTCTTTACAGAATTGGAAAAAACTGCTTTCAAGGATGGAACCAAGAAAGAGCCCACGCATCTCAAGACAATCCCAAGTCAAAGAACAAAGCTGGAGGCATCAAGCTACCTGACTTCAAAAACTATACAAAGGCTACAGTAACCAAAACAACAGTACACAGGTACCAAAACAGAGATCTCAGACCAATGGAACAGAACAAGGATTACTCAGAATAATACACATCTACAGCCATCTGATCTTTGACAAACCTGAGAGAAACGAAGTGGGGGAAAGGGATTCCCTATTTAATAGATAGTGCTTTGGGAAAATTGGCTACTATGTAGAAATTAAGAAAGCTGAAACTGGATCCTTTCCTTACTCCTCATATGAAAATTCAAAGATGGATTTAGAGACTTAAATGATTGCGACCTAATACCATAAAACCTAGAGAGGGAAAACCTACCATTAGTACCATTCAGGACATAGAGCATGTGGGCAAGACTTCATATCTAAAAACACCAAAAGCAACAGCAAAGCCAAAATTGACAAAATGGGATCTAATTAAACTAAAAAGCTTCTGCACAGCAAAATAAACTACCATCAGGGTCTTGACTCTTTATCCAATTTACCAGTCTGTGTCTTTTAATTGGGGCATTTAGCTCATTTACATTTAAGGTTAATATTGTTGTGTGTGAAACTGATTCTGTCATCATGATGCTAGCTACTTATTTTGCATGTAAGTTGATGCTGTTTCTTCATAGTGTCATTGGTCTTTATATTTTAGTGTGTTTTTGCAGTGGTTAGTATCAGATTTTCCTTTACATATTTAGTGAAATTCTGAGTTAAAAATTATTTTCTTGGAGAATATTGGCTCCCACTCTCTTCTGGCTTGTAGGGTTTCTGCGGAGAAATCTGTTGTTAATCTGGTGGGTTTCCCTTTGTAGGTAACCTGATCCTTCTCTCTGGCTTCCCTTAACATTTATTCCAGCCTTTCAACCTTGGAGAATCTGATGATTACGTGTCTTGGGGTTGCTCTTCTTGAGGAGTATCTTAATGGTATTGTCAGTATTTCCTGAATTTGAATGTTGGTCTGTCTTGCTAGGTTGTGGAAGTTTTCCTGGATAATATCCTGAAGTGTGTTGTCCAACTTGGTTCCATTCTCCCCATCACTTTCAGGGACCCCAATCCAGCATAGGTTCATTCTTTTCCCATAGTTCCATATTTCTTGAAGGCTTTTTTCCATTCCTTTTCATTCTTTTTTCTCTAATCTTGTCTTCATGCCTTCCTTGCATTGGTTTAGAAAGTGCTTCTTTAGCTCAAATGAGTTTTTATTTCCCACTTTTTGAAGCCTACTTCTGTCAATTCATCAAACTCATTCTCCATGCATTTTTGTGCCCTTGATGAAGAGGATTTGTGATCACTTGGAGGAGAAGAGGCATTGTCGTTTTGGGAATTTTCAGCATTTTCGTGCTGTTTTTTCTTCATTTTAATGGATTTATCTACCTTTGATCTTTGAGGTTGATGACCTTTGGATGGGGTTTTGTATGGGTTTCTTTATGCTGATGTTGATGTTGTTGCTTTCTTTTTGTTAGTTTTTTTTTATCTGCCTCTGGTCTTTGATGATGGTGATGTACTGATGGGGTTTTGGTGTGGGTGTCCTTCCTGTTAGTTTTCCTTCTAACAGTCAGGACCCTCAGCTGTAGGTCTGTTGGAGATTGCTTGAGGTCCACTCCAGACCCTGTTTGCCTGGGTATCAGCAGCGGAGGCTGCAGAAGATAGAATATTGCTGAACAGTGAGTGTATCTGTTTGACTCTTGCTTTGGAAACTTCCTCTCAGGGGTGTACTCCACCCTGTGAGGTGTGGGGTGTCGGTCTGCCCCTAGTTGGGGATGTCTCCCAGTTAGGCTACTCAGAGGTCAGGGACTCACTTGAGCAGACTGTCCATTCTCAGATCTCAGCCTCCGTGTTGGGAGATCCACTGCTCTCTTCAAAGCTGTCAGACAGAATCATTTGCGTCTGTAGAGGTTTCAGTTGCTTTTTGTTGTTGTTGTTGTTGTTGTTGTTTATTGTTTAGCTGTGCCCTGTCCCGAGAGGTGGAGTCTACAGAGACAGGCAGGACTCCTTGAGCTGCTGTGAGCTCCACCTAGTTCGAGCTTCCCAGCAGCTTTGTTTATCTACTTAAGCCTCAGCAATGGCGAGCGCCCCTCCCCAGCCTCGCTGCTACCTTGCCTCGAGATCGCAGACTGCTGTGCTAGCAATGAGGGAGGCTCCGTGGGCATGGGACCCTCCTGGCCAGGTGTGGGATATAATCTCCTGGTGTGCCCATTTACTAAGATCCTTGGTAGAGCGCAGTATTGGGTTGGGAGTTACCCGATTTTCCAGGTGTTTTGTGTCTCAGTTCCCCTGGCTAGGAAAAGGGATTCCCTTCCCCCTTGGGCTTCCCAGGTGAGGTGATGCCTCACCCTGCTTCAGCTCTCACTGGTCGGGCTGCAGCAGCTGACCAGCACCGACTGTCCCACACTCCCTAGTGAGATGAACCCAGTACCTCAGTTGAAAATGCAGAAATCACCTGTCTTCTGTGTTGCTCGTGCTGGGAGTTGGAGACTGGAGCTGTTCCTATTCGGCCATCTTGCTCCACCCTTGTTAGTTTTTTTGTAGCAGCCAGGCCCCTCTTCTGCATGTCTGCTGAAGTTTCTTGGAGGTCCACTCCAGAACCTATTTGTCTGGGTATCACCAGCGGAGGCTGCAGAACAGTAAAGATTGCTGCCTGCTTCTTCCTCTGGAAGCTCAATCCCAGAGCGGCACTGGCTTGATGCCAGCCAGAGCTCTTCTGTATGAGGTGTGTGTCAAATCCTGTTGGGAGGTCTCTCCCAGTCACGAGGCACAAGGTTTAGGGACCCACTTGAAGAGGCAGTCTCTCCCTTAGCAGAGCTTGAGCACTGTTCTGGGATAAACTCCCTTGTCAAGATCTGCTGTTCTCCTCAGAGCCAGCAGGCAGAAATATTTAAGTTCACTGAAGCTGTGCCCACAGTCACCCCCATGTGCTCTGCCCCAGGGAGATGAAAGACTTATCTATAAGCCCCTGCCTGGGGCTGCTGCCTTTCTTTCAGAGATAACCTGCCCAGTGAGGAGGAATCTAGAGAGGCAGTCCGGCCACAGCTGCTTTTGCCATGCTGTGTTGAATTCCGTTCAGTCTGTACTTCCAGGCCTCTTTAGCACTCTCAGGGGAAAACGACCTAGTCAAGCCTCAGTAATGGTGGATGTCCCTCCGCTCACCAAGCTAGATCATCCCAGGTTGACTTCAGACTCCTGTGCTGGCAGTGAGAATTTCAAGCTAGTGGTTTTTAGCTTGCTTGTCTCCATGGGAGTGGGAACCACTGAGCAAGACCATTTGGCTCCCTGGCTTCAGCCCCCTTTCCCTCTTTCCAGTGGAGTGAACAGTTCTGTCTCAGTGGAGTTCCATGTGCCACTGGGGAACAACAAGAAAACAACTCTTGGGGCTAGCTCAGTGACTGCCCAAACAGCCTCCCAGTTTTGTGTTTCAAACCCAGGTCCCTGGTGGTGTAGGCACAAGAGGGAATCTCTTGTTCTGTGGATTGCAAACCTGTGGGAAAAGGGTAATATCTGGGCTGGATAGCCCAGTTCCTCATGGCTTCCCTTGGCTGAGGAAGGGAGGCCCCCTGCTCCTTGTACTTCCCAGGTGAGGCGATGCCCAAAACTGCTGCTGCTTGCCCTCCATGGTCTGCACCCACTGCCTAACCAGTCCCAGTGAGATGATTAGGTTACCTCAATGGCAAATGCAGAAATCACCCCCATTCTGCGTTGGTCTCTCTGGGACTTGCAGACTGAAGCTGCTGTTCCTATTCAGCCATCTTGTCATCCATCTTCCTAGGTTTTCCTCTAGGATTTTTTCTTTTTTTCTTCTTCTCTTTTTTTTCTTTTTATGGAGTCTTGCTCTGTCACCCAGGTTGGAGTGCAGTCGTGCCATCTTGATTCACTGCAACGTCTGCCTCCTGAGTTCAAGCAATTCTACTGCCTCAGCCTCCTGAGTAGCTGGGATTACATGACACCTGCCCAGCTATCTGTCAATATTTTTATAGTTTGAGGTCTTACATTTAAATATTTAATCTACCTGAAGTTAATTTTTCATATATGGTGACAGGTAGAGATCCAGTTTCATTCCTCTGCATATGGCAGGCAAACTATTATAGTATCATTTATTGAATAGAGAGTCCTTCCTCCATTGCTTACTTTTGCTCATTTTGTTGAAGATCAGATGGTTGTAGGTGGCAGGTTTATTTCTGGGTTCTCAATTTTGTTTCCTTGATCTGTGCATCTCTTTTTTTGTAGCAGTACCATGCTGTTTTGATTATTGTAGCCTTATAGAACATTTCGAAGTTGGGCAATGTGATGCTTCTGTATTTGTTCTTTTTGATTAATATTGCTTTAGCCATTGAGGCTCTTGTTTGTTCCAAATGAATTTAAGAATAATTTTGTCAAATTTTGTCAAAGGCATTGGTATTTTGATAGGAATACTGTTGAATCTGTAAATTGCTTTGGGCAGTATGGCCATTTTAACTATGTGAATCCTTCCAATATATGAGCATGAAATATTTTTCCATTTATTTGTGTTATCTCTGATGTCTTTTAGCTGTGTTTTGCAGTTCTCCTTGTAAAAATCTTTACCTCATTGGTTAGATGGGTTCCTAGGTATTCCGTTTTTTGTGACTATTGTAAATGGAATTCTGTTCTTCATTTGATTCTCACCTAGAAAAATATTGGTGTATAATAATGTTAATAATTTTTATACATTGATTTAGTATATTAAAATTTTACTGAATTCATTAATCAGTTCCGGGAGACTTAGCAGAGTCTTCAGGGTTTTCTAGGTATTGAATCATATCAGTAAAGAGAGAGAATGTGATTTTCTCTCTTTTTATTTGGGTGCCTTTTATTTATTCCCTTTCTTCATTGCCCTGGCTAGTACTTCCAGTACTATATTGAATAGGAGTGGTGAAAGTGGGCATACTTGTCTTGTTCCAGTTCCCAAGGGGAACTCTTCCAGTTTTTGCTCATTCGGTATTATGTTGGCTGTGGGTTTGTCATAGATGGCTTTTACTATTTTTAAGTATGTTACTTTAATGCTTAATCTGTTGAGGGCTTTTGTCATTAAGGGATGTTGGATTATATTATAGGCTTTTTGTGTATCTATTGAGATGATCACATAGCTTTTGCTTTTGATTCTGTTTATTTGATGAATCACATTTATTGATTTGTGTACATTGAATCAACCTTGCATACCAGAAATAAAACTTACATGACTGTGGTGGATTAACTTTTTGATGTGCTACTGGATTTAGTTTGCTATTATTTTGTTGAGAAGTTTTGCATCCGTGTTTATTGGGGACATTGACTTGATTTTTTTTTTTTTTAATTTACTATACATTTTGTCTCTGCCAGATTTTGGTACCAGAATGGTGCTAGATTCACAGAATGCATTAGGGAGAAGACTCCTCTTTGATTTTATTGGAAAAGTGTGAGTAGGATTGGTATCAGTATCAGTTTTTCCTTATATGTCTGGTAGAATTTGGCCGTGAATCCATGGTCCTGGGCTCTTTTTCGTTGGTAAGTTTTTTTATTAGTGATTCAATTTATGAACTTGTTATTTATATGTTCATGTCTTCACTTTTATCCCTAATTATATCTTGGGAGGTTGTGTGTTTCTAGGAGTTTATCCATTGTATCTATATTTTCTAACTTGTGTGCACAAAGGTGTTCTGTATAGTCTCTAAGGAACTTTTCTATTTCTGTGGAATCAATTGTAATGTCATCTTTGTTGTTTCTTATTGTGCTCGTTTGGATTTTATTTTTTTATTCCTTGTTAGTTTATCTAATGGTATATCAATCTTGTTTATTCTTTTGAAGGATCAACACTTGTTTTCATTGACTTTTTGTATGGAATTTTGGGTCTCAAATTTAGCTCAGTTCTCTGATTTAGTTGTTTATTTTCTTCTACTATATTTGGAGTTGGATGTTTTTTTTTTTTTTTCTTGTTTTTCTGACTGTGTCTTTAGGTTGCTAATATGAAATCTTTCTAACCTCTTGATGAAGGTGTTTAACACTACAAATTTGTCTCTTATCACGGCTTTAACTGCATCTCAAATTGCATCTTAACTGCATCAGAGAGAGTAAGCTGTGTCTACTATTTCATTAATTTCAAAGTAATTTTTAATTACTGTCTTAATTTTGTTTTTTGCCTAAGAGTTATTCAGTAGAAAGTTGTTTAATTTCCACTTTTTTGGTAGTTTTGAGAGATCTTGGTATTGATTTCTGCTTTTATTACACTATGGTCTGAGAATCTGGTTGGTATGGTTTTGATTTCTTTGAATTTATTGTGATTTGCTTTATGTCCAAGGATGTGGTGGACCTTAGAATATATTCTGTGTATGGATGAGAAAAATATATATTCTGTGGTTGTTGTGTGGAGTACTCTGTAGAGGTTGATTGGGTCCAATTGGTCAAGTGTCATATTTAAGTCCAGAATTTCTTTGTTAGCTTTCTGCCTCAGTGATCTGTCTAACTCTGTGAGTGGGGTATTAAAATCCCCCATCATTATTTGTGGCTGTCGAAATCTTTTCATTGGTTAGGAAGAACTTACTTTATGAATCCAGATACTTCTATATTGGGTGTATAATATGTCTTATATGTCTTATCAACTCTTGATTCTGATTTTTCTCTACCTCTGGAGTATGTTGCTAAGAATTTTGTTAGTATCACTGAAATTTTAGCTTTCATGGAATTTTTTGCATCTAAGATCTTCCATATTCTGCTTCATGTAAAATCAGCCTCTCTTGGGCAGGGTTGAAGAGCTGCAAGTACTTATGACCAGCCATGACCTTGTTTGGAACTTCTATAATAAGGTGCCACAGGTAATGGAAGCTGTTGGATGTAGCAGTATTCTCTACTTGCCCACAACAGATGCTGTGTAACATGGGTCTGAAAAGAATGGGAGTTGTCAGTCTTTAAGGTCTGCCTTACTCTACTCAGTGTGAAACTTTTGTACCTCAAAGTTGTATCTGAGAAGTGGAGGGGGAAAACAGGTCCCAGCTTAAATATCATAGACTACAACTTTTCTTGTTAGGAATCACTAATTTTTCTTGAATAAATGCTCCTGAATTTGCTTTATGCCATTTGATCATTTTCACACCTGAAATGGTTGTTTCCAGTAATTTCTCCAGTTTTATTGTTGGTTTGTTTGAGAGAGAATTTGCTGAGCTTATTACTGCTATTCTGGGATGCTTATTCTTATTCATATTTTAAATTATACATTTGTTAGTTTAACAAAAAGAATTATGCATTTTGTGCAACAATGCAATGTCCTAGTCAACGGGGATTACATAGGTGAACAAGATAGATACAGACCACAGCCTTTGAGGAGCTAACAATATTGCAGACTATTTTGTTATGGAGAATCTTTGCTTAGACTATGTGAACATTTTATTTTTTGTGTCTAGCTTATCAATTGGGGAGGTGACCAAGCCCACTCTGTTGAAACATCACAAAGCCAAGTTTGTTCTCAGAGAAAAAGAATGCTGTGATCAATTGTTAATGATTGGCATGGGTACAAGAGGGACTCTTGAGGGTGGCATGTTATGATTTTGCCAAACCTAACATATAAATCTTGAGTTTCATGCTAATGTTGGATGCTGAAGAAGTCACAAAAGATCTGCTTAACATTCCTGGAACCAATATCAGTGGGTTTCTCAGATGAGATCTTTAAAATGTTGTATGGCCAATGCTGTTCATCTCAGGATATAAATAGTCCAAGAGATCTTTGAGTACAGACATCTAAACTGAAGTGGGGAGAGGGGAGAAAGCCAGTGGAAGGCCACTTTTGTTAGCTGTTTCCTTCCATCTGTCCTGGTAATCACCTCCCCCAATTATTATGACATATAGGTGTTATGTTGATAATCATTGTATGACTAAAGTGGAAGAAAGCTGTAAATAACTTATTTGAGATACAATGATATGAAACATTGTTGATTGCATGTTACCAGGAAATAGCATAGGCTAATCAAATGTTCAAAGAATCTGTAGACTAGATTATTCTCTTTCATGGCTGTGTTATTCCAGTGACATTATGCAAAGAAAGGAGGATGGGGCAGGTTGCCAAGACAAATAACATAAGTTTTTTTTTTTTGCAGTTTTTAGCATGGCTGTGAATGTTCTCCATGACATGCTTACCTTTTCAAACTCATGCTCCTCCTCTCACTTCTCTATTAAAAATTTACTCTCTCCAGTTAGTATAGTGTTTATACCTTCTGTCCACAGTGTTCCTGATGTGTTTTTCTATTCCATTGCTCATGGGGTTCCTACTGCCTGGACCACTGTAATACTTACCCAACATCCTTCCTCTGACTAATTTCTAGTTCTCCTTCAGGATCCAGGTCAGGGGTCACCTATTCCAGAAAGCCTTCCTTTGTTTTCTTCTATTGAAATTCTCTGTTAACATTTTTCTTCTCTCTTGTACTAAGCTAGGAGCTCCCTGAGGGCATGGAATGTATCTGATTCATCTAACACCAGTGCATACAGTATAGTCCACAATACACGCTTAATAAATTTATTCTCGTTGTAGAATGTCAATGAAGCAAAGTAAGAGAAGGTACTTTGGTTCACTGAGCACCAAGTGAGGCAGAAGAACAAGAGAAGAGAGTTAATTAAGAGCAGTAGGATTTAGAGTCAGACAGACCTGGGTTTGAATCCTTATCACTTCACTTCATAGCTGAGAGACCCTATTCAGCCTCCTGTTTCCTCTTCTGTGTAATAAATAAGGTCACTTCCTCTGAAATCATAGGGCCTGGGATAAAGTCCCAGTTCCAATACTATCTTAGCTATGTGACTTTGCAAATGTCTCCTAAAGAATTTTGTGTCTAAATTCCTTCATCTGTAAAATGAGGACACTAATAGTTTCTCCTTTTTATAGGGCTGCTGTAAGATAAAATGAGATGAGAGATGTAAAACTCAGAACAATTCTAGGAATAGATAAAACAAGGAAAACACATATAACTAATACTATGAAGTAAAACAGGGATATTGATATTACCTACATTAATATCAATATAAACATATACATGTCTTCAATAAATGGTATTATCATCACTATTATCAATAATTTTAAAGTACTCTACACATTATTACATTAAATCCTTCCAACCATCCTTCAAAGTCAACGTAGCATCCTCACCTTAGCAGTAAGAAAGCCAAGGCCCAAAAATTAAATATCTGATTTAATTTACCCATCTTGTAAGTAGGAGGAGAATGTCTCAGTAGGAAAAAAAAAATAGAATCAGCAATAAAACATTAACCTATTTGGCATCCAACAATTCTACATCTTTGACAAAAGATCTCCCAAACCTCATATATTTTCAGCTTTAGTAAAGACAATAAAAACAAAACATAACTGAGTATTATCAACCCATACATGTAGTGAAAATGACATTGCATTTAAAGTCAGATAGAATACAACTGAATTTCAGTCCTGACCCTGACCCTTAAATCACTTTATAAGTCATTCAGTTTCCCTTCTCAGGTTTTACACAAAGATAACTTCAGTTGCTGTGAGGGATTTGGGGGAAACATAAATGAGATAATGTATAGAATTTCTGGCTCCTAGTACTTCATATATATTAGAAACTTGCTAAATTGCAGTTATCATCTATCGTGAGTCTTGTATCAATATTACCTAGAATATCATCTGGCTTACAAGGAACACTCTTTAAATGTGTTCAAGACTAAACTAGAGGGAAAAGTTGCAAACCATAGGAAGCCTCAAGCTGAGGAAAATCCTCCCCAAAAGGTATAAACAGTATATTTCTCCTTGGATTCTAGCCTACTGACTAAAGTATTTTACCTGTCTTCAGAAACCGAGGAGCTAGGTGCTAGAAACTTAAACAGAGCAATTTAGGCAGCAACTTTTTTCAAAGACTTAAGAAATTAAGGCCGGGCATGGTGGCTCATGTGTGTAATCCCAGCACTCTGGGAGGCCAAGGCAGACAGATCATCTGAGGTCAGGAGTTCGAGACCAGCCTGGCCAACATGGCAAAACCCTGTCTCAACTGAAAATACAAAAATTAGCCTGGTGTGGTGGCAGACTCCTGTAATCCCAGCTACTTGGCAGGCTAAGGCAGGAGAATCGCTTGAGCCTGGAAGGTGGAGGTTGCAGTGAGCCGAGCTTGTGCCATTGCACTCCAGCCTGGGTAACAGAAGCGAAACTCCATGAAAGAAGGAAGGAAGGAAGGGAGGGAGGGAGGGAGGAAGGAAGGAAGGAAGGAAGGAAGGAAGGAAGGAAGGAAGGAAGGAAGGAAGGAAGGAAGGAAGGAAGGAAGGAAGGAAGGAAAGGAAGGAAGGAAGGAAGGAAGGAAGGAAGGAAGGAAGAAAGAAAGAAAGAAAGAAAGAAAGAAAGAAAGAAAGAAAGAAAGAAAGAAAGAAAGAAAGAAAGAAAGAAAGAAAGGGAGAGAGAGACAGGAAGACAGGAAAGAAGAAATTAAGAGTGAGTGACCAAAGCCAGGGAGAGAGTAAGGGTGAGGAAATTAAGGATAGAGACTATTTAATATCCTCTCTCTCATCCTCCACAACCCTTATGTTAATTAATTTACATGTATTATTTCATTTAATCTTAACAGCAACACTGCAAGGCATAGATTACCCTGACTTCCTAGATAGGAAATAAGTTGAGAAACATTCAATGTTTTCCTCTAAGATGCAGAAGTAGAAAATTGCAGAGCAAAGGAGTCCAAATTCCAACTTTAAGTGGACCACAGGCTTTTTGGGTGAGAATGCGTATTTGATGAAGACTTTTCTATCTTCATCACAAAGAATAGTGTGGTTCCCTGGGACAAGACCCTGGAGAAACCATAGAAACTGACCTAGTACGGATTCATGGGCCTTTAGACCTCACATAATCATGATCCATCCATAGCTTAAAAACTAGGTGAAGAAAACTAGTTTGGTGAACAATAGAATGAATTGAATTCAAAGGGGATGATAGCTAAGGCAAGTAAACGATCCCTTGGAGAATTGTCTTTTGTACGAGAATCTTCTGGGAAGCCAGAAATCCTGAGAAAAGCTTAACTTGGTTTAATTCAGAGCAGCCAGGGGAGACTTTGCATCTAGTGTGATCACACTGTGTGATAGAAGACAAGTGGCTGAACCTCCCTGAGGCACAGTTCTGTAAAATGTGGATACTCATATGCACTTGTAGGGTTTTGGGGAGAAACCAGATATTGGCAAAGTATATTCCACATATGACATTAGCAACTGTTTTCTGGAGTTTTCAATCACACAACATTTTTATACCTGCATGTTTAAAACTTGTCCAATTGCAAAAGAAAATTATGTTTTCCTTGGAAACATACATCTCTATTTCTTTAAGATTACAGAATGCAAGGAATACAATTAGGTACCTGTGTAAGCAAAGTTGAAAGGCCGTGTTAGAGGGACATGATGCTTAGGTGCCACTGTGGGATGTGAGGGATATAAGAATACACCATCATCACCTAACATCTCCACCAGCTCTTTACGCAGGCTTTCTTCCACTGCCTTAAACTTTTGGTATTTCTCATTGTTATATTTGAGCTTTTCTTCCAACAAAGCCAGCCCTACAGAATGATAACATATATCAAATTAAGGTAATAAACTTCATTTTAATTCATAGTGTTTTTTATCTTTCCTTATTCAAGTAATACATGTTCATTATAGAACACTGAGAAAGTAAGTGATGAAAAAGAAAACTTTATAATCTTACCATCCATTGTCAATCATTTACTTTTAACTCCTTCTAGTTTGTTTTAGTAATGCTACATATAACATTTCTAGCCTCTGCTACTGCATAGTACATCATAAGGATTGTTCACATAATTGAAAACCCATTATAGCTGAGCACGGTGGCTCATGCCTGTAATCCCAGCACTTCTCAAGGCCAAGGCTGGCAGATCACTTGAACCCAGGGGTTCAAGACCAGCTTGGGCAATATGATGAAACCCCATATCTACTAAAAATACAAAAATTAGCCAGGTGTGGTGGTGAGCCCCTGTAGTCCCAGCTACTTAGGAGTTGAGGCAGGAGGATTGCTTAAGCCCAGGAGGTCAACGCTGTAGTGAGTCATAATTGCACCACTGCACTCCAGCCTGGACATGAGAGCAAGTCCCTCAGAAAAGGGAAACAGAGAATAAAAGTTTGGAAAATTTGCAGCCTTACGATGGATAGAAAAGAAAAAACCCATTTTCTAAGGAGAAATTCAAGCCGGCTGCAGAAATTTACATAAGTAAGGAGGATCCAAATGTTAATCTCCAAGACAATGGAGAAAATGTCTCCAGGGCATTTCAGAGTCCTTTGTGGCAGCCCCTTCCATCACAGGTTCAGAGACCTAAGAGGAAAAATGGTTTCGTGGACCAGGCCCAGGGCCCTCTTGCTGTGTGCAGCCCAGGGACTTGGTGCCCAGCATTCCAGCCCCTCCAGCTATGGCTGGAATCATGGCTAAAAGGGGTAAGGTTTAGCTCAGGTAATTGCTTCAAAGGATGGAAGCCCCAAGCCTTGGTGGCTTCCATGTGGTGTCGGGCCTGTGGGTGAACAAAAATCAAGAATTGATGTTTGAGAACCTCTGCCCAGATTTTACAGTTTGTATGGAAATGCCTGACTGCCCAGACAGAGGTGTGATGCAGGGACAAGGCCCTCATAGAGAACCTCTGCTAGGGCAGTGTGGAAGGGAAATGTGGGGTTGTAGCACCCACACAGAGTTCCCACTGGAGCACTGCCTAGTGGAGCTGTGAGAAGAGGGCCACTGTCCTCCAGACCCCAGAATGGTAGATCCACTGATAGCTTACACAGTACACCCAGAAAAGCCACAGACACTCAATGCCAACACATGAAAGCAACTTGGAGGGAGGCTATACCCTGGAAAGCCATAGGAGTGGAGCTGCCCATGACCACGGGAACCCACCTCTTGCATCAGCATGACCTGGATTAGAGACATGGAGTCAAAGGAGATCATTTTGGAGATTTAAGATTTCACTGCCCCCCTGGATTTTGTACTTGCATGGGGCTTTTAGTCAAAAATTTATATTTAGATATTAAGAAATATTACAGGACATCAAACTGGTCTAGGTAGAAGATGATTTACATACCAATGGAAGGGATGGTGTACACTGACAGACCCAGGCACCATTTGATCAACTCCCACAGAGGATTGACATGTTTCCCATGGTCACCAAGCAAATCCACAAATTTCACAGGTTCCTGAGATTGAAAACGAGAAATAAAATACAAGAATATTTTCTCAAAATAGTAAAGACAAAAATATCTATAAAAGTTTTATAGTAGGATTATGCATAACAGCCAAATACCAGTCAATTGATGAATACATAAATAAAATTTATTAATAAAATATTAGTCACACAATGTAAGTGCTGATATATGATACAATATAGATAAAACTTGAAACATTGTGCCCAGTGAAAGAAGTCAGTAACAAGACACCACACACTTATGAGACTATTTGCATGAAATATCCAGAATAATCAAATCTATAGAGACAGAAAGTAGATTACTGGTTACTTAAGGCTATGGAGGGGCAAGTGGACTGTAGAGTGACTGATAATGAGTATGAGGTCTCTTTTAGGAATGATGAAAATATTCTAAAATTGTGATGATTGTTGCACAATTCTGAATGTACTAAAATCCATTACATTGTATGCATTAAATAGGCACATTGCATAGTATATGAATTATAACTCAATAAACCTGTTATAGGGAAGTGGAGGCAGAGCAGGATGGCTGAATAGAATGCTTCAGCAATCAGTCTCCTTGAAAGAACACCAAATTAAACAACTATGCATGCAATAAAGCACATTCATAATAACCAATAAAGTCAGCAATCACAATCACTGGTTTTAACAAAATATCAATAAAAGAGTCATTGAAGAGTGTAGGAAAGATGGTCTTGTATTGCCTACACCAACCCTCCCCCATTGTCCATCAGCACCTCATTGTAAGACAATTTGTTTGCTTACAGGACTGTGAGTTAAGTGAATGGGCTACTTTGCATTGGAACCCAGTCTTGCCCTGTCCCACTGGTATGCAACATAGTGAAAAATTATGCTAGCATCAAAGCAGGGAACATTTATAGTGGTTCTGAATGAGGAAAATTCTAAGCTCCAGTGGAAGGAGTCCTGGCTGGCTCTACCACTAGCTGACTAACATGGCCCTAGGCCTGAAGCAAATTTGAGTGACCATCAGGCCACAAGGACTAATAGTCCTTGGAAAAACCCTGGAGCTACACTGTTCTCTCAGAGGCAATTGATTTTGGATGCACCCAACCTAGTGCAACACCAGCTGTGGTGGCCAAAAGAGTGCATACATCACCCTTCCTTTAACTCCAGGCAATGTAGCTGGTGAAGAGACTTCTGTGGCTTTGGGAAAGGAGTGGGAAGAGTACAGAGGATTTTGTCTTGCAACTTGGGTACCAGCTTAGCTATAGTAAAATGAAGCAACAAGGAGATCCCTGAAGCCCCCAATAACAGGCCTTAGCTCCTGTATGGTCTTTCTAGACCCACTCTAGTCAGAAGGGAATTGACTGTACTGAAGGGAAGAACCCAGTACCAGGAGGATTCCCCACCTTCAGACTGAAGAGCACTTGAGTCTCCTATAAACATAAGTCAGGCAGTAGTTGCCATGAGCCTTGGATGAGACCCAGTACTGTGCTAGCTTAATGTTTAATCTAGCACTTTCCCAGCTGTAGTGTCCACAGGAGTACACATGTCACCCCTTTCCCAACTCTAGAAAACTCAGCATAAAAACAGACTCCTTCATATTGGGGGAAAGAGAGAGAAGAGAGTGACGTACTTTACCTAGTGACCCAGGAAACTTTCCCTTATATTACTCAACACCGCCAGAGCAGTGCCTCTAGGAGTTGGCAAGAGTCACAGCATTCCTGAGCTTAAGACGCCACCTAGTGCTGTTATGGATTCAGTGAAAAAACACTCTGATGGTAGTTTCTTTTGCTGTGCACAAGCTTAGCTCACTTGATCCCATTTGTCACCTTTGGGCTTGCCGTTTCTTACAGGTTTTCTACATCGAAGTCTTTTTGCCCATGCCTATGTCCTGAAATGGTACCTTACCTAGGCTTCTTCCTCTAGGGTTTTATGGTATTAGGTCGAGTAAACATTTAAGTCTCTAATCCATCTTGAATTAATTTTCAGATAAGGAGTAAGGTTAAGCAAGGAAAGGTTCCATTTCATTTATGGATAGAGCCAATTTTCCCAGCACCATTTATTAAATAGGAATCCCTTCCGGCTTCTTTGTTTCTCCAGGCTTGTCACAAAATCAGATGGCTGTAGATGTGTGGCATTATTTCTGGAGGACTCTAGTTCTGCTTTTCTATCTGTCTATATCTCTGTTTTGGTACCCAGCAAATTATGCTGTTTTGCTTTACTGCAGTTTGGTACTACAAAGTTTGGAAGCTTCAGTGCAGCATGAGGATGCCTCCAGCTTTGTTCTTTGGACGGTGGATTGTCTTGCAATGCGGGCCTTGGTCTAACTTGTTGTTTTTCCCAATTCTGTGAAGAAACTCATTGCAGCTTGATGGGATGGCATTGAATCATATAAATAACCTTGGGCAGTATGGGCCATTTCACGATATTGATTCTTCCATCCAAGGAGCATGTTATGTTCTTCCACCCTGTTTGTGTCCTCTTTATTTCACTGAGCAGTTGTTTAGAAGAAGTCCTTTGAAGCAGGTCCTTGTAATTCTCTCTGTAAATTGATTCCTAGGCATTATTTTTTATTATTATTATACTTTAAGTTCTAGGGTACATGTGCATAATGTGCAGGTTTGTTACATATGCTACTTGTGTCATAAGTTACAAAGGTAATCTACTAACCTGGGTTACTTACATCAGGTATACCCTGGGTGCAATCCCTCCCCCTTCCCCTCCCCTACAGGCCCTGTGTGATGCCCTCCGGGAGTCCTAGGTATTTTATTATCATTGTGCCAATTGTGAATGGAAGTTCATTCCTGATTTGGCTCTCTGTTTGTCTGTTAGTGTGGTGTATATAAGAATGCTTGTGAATTTCTGTACATTAATTTTGTATCCTGAGACTTTGCTTGAAACGGCTTAATAGCTTAAGGAGATTTTGGGCTGAGACAATGGGCTTTCTAAATATAATAACTGCGTCATCTGCAAACAGGGACAATTTGATTCTCCTTCCTAACTGAATTTACCCTTGATTTCTTTCTTTCTCTGCTTGATTCTCGTTCTAGCCAGAACTCCAACACTGTGTTGAATAGGAGGGTGAGAGAGGGTGAACCCTGTCTTGTGCCAGTTTTCAGTGGAATTTTCCAGTTTTTGGCCCATTCAGTATGATATTGGCTGTGGGTTTATTACGCAAATAGCTCTTATTATGAGGCACGCCCATCAATAATCTAATTTGTTTGATGCCTTTATATGAAGGGCTGTTGAATTTTGTCAAAAGCCTTTTCTGCATCTATTGAGATAATCATATGGTTCTTTATTCGGTCTCTGTTTATATGCTGGATTATGTTTATTGATTTTATGTATCGTTGAACCAGCCTTACATCCCAGGGATGTAGCTTTGACTGCGGTGGATAAGCTTTTGATATGCTGCTGAATCCGGCTTCTGCCAGTATTTTATTGAGGATATTTGCATCAGATGTTCATCAGGATATTGGTCTAAAATTTTTTGTTGTGTTTCTGCCAGGTTGCATCAGGGATGATGCTGTCTCATAAAATGAGTTAGGAGGACTCTTTGCTATTGATTGAATTAGTTTCAGAAGGAATGGTACCAACTCCTCCTTTGTACTTGTAGAATTCAGCCAGAATACATCTGTTCCTGGACTTTTTTGCTGGTAGGCTATTAATTATTGGGCTCTAATTTCCAGAGCCTGCTATTGGTCTATTCAGGGATCCAACTTCTTCCTGGTTTAGTCTTGGAAGAGTGTAAGGTCCAGGTACCATCCAGTTCTTCTAGATTTCTAGTTTATTTTATGAGAAGTACTATATAGCATTCTCTGATGGCAGTTTGTATTTCTGTGGGGGTCGGTGGTGATATCCCCTTTATCATTTTTTAAGGCTGATTTGATTCCTTTTCTCTTCTTTATTAGTCTTGCTAGTGGTCTGTCAATTTTTGAGTTGATCTTTCCAAAACCAACCTCCTGGGATTCATTGGATTTTGGAGGGCTTTTAGGTCTCTATCTCCCTTCTAGTCTCTACTCTGATCTTCTGTTATTTCTATTCTCTCGCTAGCTTTCTCGAATGTGCTTCACTCTTTTGCTACTCTAGTACTTTTTAAAAGTGATGTGAGAGGCCAATTCTGGATCATTCCTGGTTTCTCTTGTGGGCATTTGGTGCACAAATTTCCATCTACACACTGTCTGCTTTAAATGTCCTAGATTTGCTATGTTGTATCTTTGTTCTCATTACTCCAAAGAACATCTTTATTTCTGCCTTCATTTGCTATGCCCTGTGCCCAGGAGCAGGTTGTTCGTCATATGGAGTGGTTTTGATTGAGTTTCTTAGTCCTGAGCTCTAGTTTGATAAGCACTGTGGTCTGAGAGAGTTTGTTATAATTTCTGTTCTTGTACATTTGCTGAGGAGGCTTACTCCAATTATGTGGTCAATTTTGGAGTAAGTTCGATGTGGTGCTGAGAAGAAATGTATATCTCTAGTTTACTGTGTGCAGAGTTCATAGATGTCTATTAGGTCTGCTTGCTGCAGAGATGTTCCACCCCTGATATCCTTGTTAACTTTCTGTCCTGCTGATCTAAATGCATATGGAGGTTGAAGTCTCCCATTATTAATGTAAGGAGCTCCAGTTCCCTTTGTAAGTGTCTGACTCTGCTTTATGAATCTGGGTGCTCCTGTATTGGGTGCATATATATCATAGGATAGCTAGCCTTTCCTGCTGGAATTGATCCCTTACCATTATGTAATGGCCTTCTATTCCTTTTGATCTTTGATGGTTTGAAAGTTCAGTTTTATCAGAGACTAGGATTGCAAACCCCGCTGGTTCTCCATTTGCTTGGTAAATCTTCCTCCATCCCCTTATTTTGAGCCTATGTATGTCTCTGTATGTGAGATGGGTCTCCTGAAGCAGCAGACTGGATGGTCTTGACTTCTTTATCCAGTTTGCCAGTCTGTGTCTTTAATTACGATGAATTTACTTTCTCTACATTTAAGTGGCCACATTGCTATGTGTGAACTTGATCCTACATACAGTGATATATTAACTTGCTATTTTGCTCATATTACGCAGCTTTCCCTAGCCTGATGGTCTCTTACATTTTGGCATGTTTTGCAATGGCTGGTACCGGTCGCTCCTTTCCATGTTTAGTGTTTCCTTCCAGGGTCTCTTGTAAGGCAGGCCTGGTGGTGACAAAATCTCAGCATTTGCTTATCTGTAAAGGATTTTATTTCTCCTTCACTGATGAAACTTAGTTTGGCTGATATGAAATTCTGCTTAAAATTCTTTCTTAAGAATGTTGAATATTGGCCCCACTCTCTTCTGGTTTGTAGAGTTTCTGCTGAGAGATCTGCTGTTAGTCCCGCCAGCTTCCCTTGTGTATATAACCTGACCTTTTCTCTGGCTGCCCTAAGATTTTTCCTCATTTCAACTTTGATGAATCTCTGCACTATGTGCCTGGTTTTCCTGAGAGCATTCTTTGTGGCGCTCTCTGTATTTCCTGGATTTGAATGCTGGCCTGCCCTACCAGGTTGGGGAAGTTCTGATGATATCCTGAAGAGTGTTTTCCTGTTCTAGTTCCACTTCCTCACTTTCTGTAGGCACACCCTAATCAGACGTAGATTTGGTCTTTTTGCTATAATCCATACTTTGCAGGCTTTGTTCATTTCTTTTTCTTTTTTCTTTTAGTTTCTTTCTGCCAGTTTCATTTCATTCATTTGATCCTCAATCAGCTAGATAATTCTTTCTTCCAGCTGATCGAGTCATTACTGAAGTTTGTGCACTTGTCAATGATTTCTCTTGCCATGGTTTTCTATCTCTTTCATTTCCTGGTGACCTTCTTCTGCATTATTAATTATCGAAGTATCAATTCTTCAGAATTTTTTCAAGATTTTTGGTTTTTGCGCTTGCACGTGACCTCCTTTAGCTCTGGCGGCTCATGGACTGGTTTCTCTCTGCCTCGCTGGGCTTCAAAGTCATTCATCTCAGCTTTGATCCGTTGTTGGCGTATGAGCTACGCCCTCCTTTGTCAGAGATGTGCCTCATTTTTGAATGTTTCTTTCTCTGGCCCTGCTTTTCCCCTATATTTGTGGTTTTCATCTGCCTCTGGTCTTTTGATGGTGACGACTACGGGTTTTGTAGGTGCCCTTCCCAGTAGATAGTTTTCCTTCTAACAGCCTGTAACTCGCTGTAGGTCTGTTGAGATTGCTTAACGTACCTAGATCCTGTCATTCAGTTGCAGAGGCGTAGATGATAGTAACATTAAGGAATGGAGTGCAACCTGTCTGATTCTTGCTTTAGAAGCTTCCTCTCAGGTGTAATACTCCACCCTGTGATGTGTGGGGTGTCAGACTGCCCCTAGTGGGGGATGTCTCCCAGTTAGGCTACTCAGGAGTCAGGGACCCACTTGAACAGGCAGTCTGTCCCTTCTCAGATCTCAACCTCCATGTTGGGAGATCCACTGCTCTCTTCAAAGCTGTCAGACAGAGTCGTTTGCATCTGCAGAGGTTTCTGCTGCTTTTGGCTTTTGCTGTTGTTTACTGTGCCGTATCCCCAGAGGTGGAGTCTACAGAGACAGGCAGGTTTCCTTGAGTTGCTGTGAGCTCCACCCAGTTAGAGCTTCCCAGCGGCTTTGTTTACCTACTTAAGCCTCAGCAATGGCGGGCGCCCCTCCCCCAGCCTTGCTGGTGTCTTGTTGTTAGAATGCAGACTGCTGTGCTAGCAATGAGGGAGGCTCCGTGGGCGTGGGACCCTCCCGGCCAGGTGTGGGATATAATCTCCAGGTTGCCTGTTTGCTTAAAGCACAGTATTGAGGTGAGAGTTACCCGATTTTCCAGGTGTTGTGTGTGTCAGTTCCCCTGGCTAGGAAAAGGGATTCCCTTCCCCCTTGCACTTCCCAGGTGAGGCGATGCCTTGCCCTGCTTCAGCTCTCGCTGGTCGGGCTGCATCAGGTGACCAGCACCAATTGTCCTGCACTCCCTAGTGAGATGAACCCAGTACCTCAGTTGAAAATGCAGAAATCACCGGTCTTCTGTGTTGCTCACGCTGGGAGTTGGAGACTAGAGCTGTTCGTATTCGGCCATCTTGCTCCGCCCCCCTACCACATTTTCTTTATGCAATCATCTGTTGATTAACACTTCAGTGGATTTTATAATTTTGCTACTGTGAGTAGTCCTCTAGTAAACATAAAGTTCAGTGCCTTTTTGATATAATGATTTACTTTCCTTCAAAAAGATACCCAGTAGTGAAACTGCTGGATTGAACAGTAGTTCTATTTTAGTTCTTTGAGAAATCTCTATACCGTTTTCAGCAAGGGTTGGTCTAATTTACATTTTTGCCAAAAGTGTGTAAGAATTTCATTTTCTCCACATCACTGCCAACAACTGACATTGTCACTTTAATAGTAGCCACTCTGGTGTAAGAAAACAATCTCATTGTGGTTTTAATTTTGCATTTCTCTGATGATTAGTGATTGTTGAGCAGTTTTTCAGTTGCTTGTTAGCCATTTGTATGCCTTCTTTTGAAAAATGTCTATTCATGTTCTTTACCCACTTTTCTTTTTTTTTTTTTTTAATATTTGATAATCTTCTTTTAACCTTTTAACTGAGGTATTACTTATATACTGTAAAGTATATGAATATTAAGAAAACAGTTCAATACATTCTAACATATATATAAACACCCAAGTAACCACCACTTCGATCTAGATTAGAACATTTTCATCACTTGAAAAGCTTCCCTCATTCCTCCTCCCAGTGAATACGCTCTCTACAGACAACGTCTATTACCCACTTTTCAATGGGATTGTTTGGGGTTTCTGTTGTTACTGAGTTTTTCTGAGCTCCTTGTAAATTTTGGATATTATTCACTGTCAAATTCATAGTTTGGAAATATTTTCTCCCATTCTACAGGTTGTCTGTTTACTCTGTGGATTATTTATTTCACTATACTGGAGATTTTTGGTTTAAGCCCTATTTGTCAATTTTTGTTTCTGTTACCTGTGTTTTTGAGGTTTCAGTTCTAAATTCTTTGCTAGACCGATGTTCACAGGAGCTTCCCCTAGATTTTATCTACTATTTTTATATTGTCAGGTCATATATTTAAGAATTTAATACATCTTGAGTTGATTTTTGTATATGGTGAAAAACAGGGGTCCACTTTCATTATTCTATATACTACAATCGAATTTTCACAGCACCAATTATTGAACGGTGTATCCTCTCCCCACTGTGTGTTCTCGACTTTGTTAATGTCACATTGGCTGTCAATATGTGGCTCTGTTTCTGGGTTCTCTATTCTATTCCTTTGGTTTATGTGCCTAAGTGCAATGGAACGATCTCAGCCCATAGCAACCCACTTCCCAGGTTCAAGCGATTCTCCTGCCTCAGCCTCCTGAGTAGCTGGTACTACAGGTGTGCACCAACACACCTGTAGTAGTGCCTGGCTAATTTTTTGTATTTTAGTGGAAACGGGTTTCACCATGTTTCCCAGGGTGGTCTCGAGCTCCTGACCTCAGATGATCCACCCACCTTGGACTCCCAAAGTTCTGGGATTACAGGTGTGAGTCACTGCACCTGGCCTATTTTTTAATAGCGGCACCATGATATCTTAGTTACTATACCTTGTAGTGTAGTTTGAAGGCAGGTAATGTGATGCATCCAGCTTTTTTCTTTTTGCTTAAAACTATTGGGGCTCTGGCGATTCAGGGTGTATTTTGGTTCCACATAAATTATGAGTGTTTTCTAATTCTTTGAAAAAATGACACCATGTTAGGAATAGTATTGAATCTGTAGATTGCTTAGATCCATATGGTAATTTTCTTTACAGTAATTCTTCCAATCCACCAGCATGGGATGTTTCTCCATTTATTTGTGTCATCTATTTTTTCTTTCATCAGTATTGTCTAGTTTTACTCATATATATATTACAGTATTACAGCAATTACAGAGTTAATGTATTTACTGATATATATATATCAGTAAAACTAAAAGTTATGTATATTTATATATGTATAATATATAATATATTATATATTTATAATATATAATATATTTATATATTTATAATATATAATATATATTTATTATTATTTATAATATATAATATACATTACATTTATATATCACATAATATATTATATTTATATATCATATACTAGAAACAATATAAATATAATTAATATATATAAATAAATACTATACATACATTATATATATTTCATCTTCTTGTTAATTAACAAGGAGTTCTACTTAATTTATTTTTCATAGCTATTGCAAATGGAATTGTATTCTCGATTTTATTCTCAGCTACACTGTTATTGGTAGCTGAGATCTTGAGTTGATTTTTGTATACGATGAAAGATTTTAATACATCTCGAGTCGATTTTTGTATATGGTGAAAGACAGGCGTCCACTTTCATTGTTCTACATACAACAATCAAATTTTCACATATAAAAATGCTACTTATTTTTATACACGGATTTTGTATCCTGAAACTTTACTGAATTTTGTTTTGGAGTCTTTAGGTTTTTCTAGATATAAGATTATATAATCAGATAACAGGAAAAATTTTGACTTCCTTTTTTCCAATTTGGATATCTTTTATTTCTTTCTTTTGCCAGATCACTCTGGCTGGGACTTTCAGTACTATTTGAATAGAAGTGGTGAAAGTGGGCATCCTTGTCTTGTTCTAGTTCTTAGAGGAAATGCCTTCAACTTTTCTCCATTCAGTGTCATATTAGATTTGGGTTTGTTGTATGTGGCCTTTATTACATTGAGATATGTTCATTTTATGCCTAGATTGTTGACACTGTTTATAATAAAAAGTTTCTAAATTTTATTAAATGCTTTTCCTGCATCTATTGAGATAATTATATGCTTTTTATTTCTGTTTATGTAATATATCACCTTTATTGATTTGTATATGTTAAACCATCCTTATATTCCTCATATAAAACCTACTTGTTTATGGCATATTATCTTTTTGATATGCTGTTGAATTTGGCTTTCTAGTATTTTGCTGAGGATTTTTGCATCTATGCCCTTCAGGAATACTGATCTATAGATTTTCTGTGGTGGTTGTGTTTTTGTCTGGTTTTGGTATCAGGGTGATAGTGGTGTCATGGAATGAGTTATGAAGAATTCTCTGCTCTTTTAACTTCTGGAACAATTTCAAAAGAATTGTTTATTCTTCTTTGTGTGTATGGAATAATTCATCTGCAAGTCCATTTAGTTCTGAGATTACTTTGTTAAAAATTATTTATTACTGATTCAATGTTGCTATTCATTATGGGTCTGCTCAGGTTTTCTATTCCTTCCTGATTCAAACTTGGGAGGTTGCATATTTCCAGAAATTAATTAATTTATTTCCTCTAGGTTTTCTTGTTTGTGGAAGCAGAGCTTTTAATAATAATTTTTAAGGAACATCACATACCGAGGCCTATCACAGGGAGGGGGGAGGGGGGAGGGATTGCATTGGGAGTTATACCTGATGTAAATGACAAGTTGATGGGTGCTGACGAGTTGATGGGTGCAGCACAACAACATGGCACAAGTATACATATGTAACAAACCTGCACGTTATGCACATGTACCCTAGAACTTAAAGTATAATAATAATTTAAAAAATAAAAAATTAAAATTAAAAAATTAAAAAAAGAAAAAGAAAAAACATTTTAATTAAATTAAAAGATTCAATTATGATTAAATTTCCTAATAAATGGATCCTACAGATTAAAAAAAAGCATACACTTCAAGTTAAAAAGGTAAATGGAAAATAAAAATATGAAAAAAAAAGAATCTTTGTATTTTTGTGATGTCATTTATAATGTCTTCTTTTGCATTTCTGGTTTTGTTGTAATCTCTCTTTTTTCATTTCTGATTTTGTTGTAATCTCTCTCTTTTTTTTTCATGATTAATCTGGAGAGTGGATTATTTTGTTTATCTTTCTTAAGAACCAAGACTTCTTGTTTCAGTGACCTTTTGTATTTTTACCTTTCCTTTTTGGTCTCTATTTTATTTAGTTCTACTAGGATTTTTTTTTTTTTTAACTCATTTTCTTCTGTCAATTTTTGGTTTTTTGGTTTAGTTTGTTCTGTGTTTCTAGTTGTTGGCAGTCCATCGTTAGGTTGTTAATTTGTAATGTTCCTACTTTTTTAAGCATAGGCATTTAATGCTATGAACATCCCTCTTGGACTCTTGGAATCTTGGAACTCCTTTTTCTGTATCCCACAGAATTTGATGGGTTGTGTTTTCCTTTTCATTTGTTTCAAAAATTGTTATAATGTCCACCTTAATTTCTTCATTGACACAATAATCATTAAGAAACATGTTTGATTTCCACGTATTTGTATAGTTTCCAAAGTTTCTAAAGGTAGTGATATTCAGTTTTATTCAAGTGTGGCCTGAGAAGATTCTTGATAAGTTTTTAATGTTAAAAAATTCACTGAGACTCGTTTTGTGGCCTAAAATACAAGGTCTATACAAGGTGATACATGGTCTATGTTGGAGAATGTTCCATGTGCTTATGTGAAAAAATATGTACATTTCACAGTTGTTGAGTAGATTTTTCTGTCAAGGTGTGTTAGGTCTGTTGCACCTAAAGTCCAAATAAGTTTAATATTTCTTTGTTGATTTCCCATCTAAATGATGTCTAATGCTGTGAGTGGGCTGTTGAAGCCCCACACTATTATTGTATTATTTTCCACCTCTCTTATTAGATATAGTAATATTTGTTTTATGAATCTGGGTGCTCCAGTATTGAGTGCATATATACTGAGTAATGTTATATCCTCCTGTTGAATTAATCCTTTTATCATTATGCATTGACCTAATTTGTTTTTTTAACGTTTTAATTTAATATCTCTTATATCTAGTATAGATTTAGCTACTCCTACTCCTTTTTGGTTTCTACTTCCATAAAATATCTTTTTTCAATCCTTTCCTCTCAGTCTATGTATGTATTTACAGAGAAGGTGAGTTTCTTGGAAGCAGCGTTTAGATGGATCATGTTTCTTATATTTTCTGCCAATCTATCTCTCTTTAGTAGAGTATTTAATCCATTTGAGGTCAAGGTTAATATTTATATATGAGGTTTATTTTCTGTAAGGTCATTAAATCTTTTCTAATTGTTTTATACATTGTTTGTTTCTTTTTCTCTGTTTGTCTTTATGGTTTGGTGAAATTTTGTTGTATTCACAATTTGACTTTTCTTCCTCCTTTGTGTGATTGTTTTATAAGACCATTGAGTTTTATATGTTAATGAGTTATCATAATCATGAACATATACCTTTTATTTCCATGTCAAGGACATTTTTGAGCATTTGTTTTAGGTCTGGTCTAGTGGTGATAAATTCCCTCAACAATTGCTTGTCTGGAAAAGACTTTATTTCTCCTTCATTTATGAAGGTTAATCATGCTGGATATAAAATTTTTAATTATATTTTTTCTTTCAGCAATTTGTAAATCCCATTCCATTTTCTTCTGACCTGTGAAATTTCTGCTAAGAAGTTCATTCTTAGTCTGATGGGGTTTCTTTCATAGGTAACTAGATCCATTTTTCTTGCTGATCATAAAAGTATTTCTTTTATAATGACTTTAGGTATTCTGATTTAGTATGCCTTTTTGCAATGTATTTGTCTTGGGATTGTTGGGACTACTATACCTGGATATCTAAATCTCTTGCTGCACTTGAGATGCTTCTATACATAATTTTCTTAAATAGGATTTCTAAACTTTTTTTAAATCTTTCTTTCTACGCCAGTAATACCAACAAATTGTAAGTATTGTTATTTTTGCACACTCATCTTAAGGGCTTTGTTCATTTGTCTTTATTTTTGTTTGACTAGATTACTTCAAAAGATGTGTCTTCACATTTTGAGAGTCTTCCTTCTGCTTGGTCTTTGGAATGTTTTTGTAATCCCTTCAATGAGTTTATAAGTTCCAAAATGTCTGTTATTATTACTTTTTTTTAAAGAAAATCTATCCTCTTAGTAATTTCATATTAACAGCCTAAATTGATATTCTAATTTCTTTGTATTGCTTTACAAATTTCCATTTAAGGGCCAGATGTGGTGGCTCATGCCTGTAATCCCAGCACTTTAGGGAGCCAGCATGATTGGATCACCTGAGGTCAGGAGTTTGAGATTAGCCTGGCCAAAATGGTGAAACCCCATCTCCACTAAAAATACAAAAATTAGTCAAGCGTAGTGGTGTGTGCTTGTAGCCCCAGCTACTCAGGAGTTTGAGGCAGGAGAATCACTTAAACAAGGGAAGCAGAAGTTGCAGTTAGCCAAGATTGCACCACTGCAGTCTAGGCTAGGCAACAGAGCGAGACTCTGTCACACACACACACACACAAAAAAACAATCACTTTAATTTCATTAAGCCTCTTTAAAGTCAATATTTTGATTTCCTTATCTGGCATTGTGAAGATTTCTTTTGCTCAGAGTCTATTGTGTTAATATGAGGGTGTTACAGTACATTTCTTTTTCAGGCTTTCTGCATCGATACACTGATTTCTGAGCAACCAGGGGAATAGCGGATTCTTCTTATTTTTGAATTTACTTTTATTGAGTGTTGAATTTTGTTTTTGAATATATGACTATGATAATAACTACAATCATTTTTAAGAAATAGTATAGAAAGAAATAAATGTTATAGTGCAAATGCAAAAGAAACTGCAAGAGAAGTTGGGATGATTATTGAGTATAAAAAGAGAAGGAATAAAGTCCAGTATTTGATAGCACAATTGGGTGACTACAGTTTAAAGTACTTTGTTGTATATTATAAAACAACTAAGAGAGTGGAATTGGAATGTTACAACACAAAGAAATAATAAATGTTTAAACTGACAGATACTCCAGTTACACTGATTTCATAATCACACATTGTATGTATGTGTCAAAACATCTATACCCCATAAATACATACAACTATTATATAGTCACAAAATTTAAAAATTTTAAATTAGGTCTGTAATAAAAAAGAGCTACATTAACATTAAACAGTATGGTTTAGAAAATGGCCACATCTCTTTTCTACCTATTTTAAGTGATTATTAATGAGCAACATGGTAAAGTGGTTATGACCACCACCTCTAAATCTGGCATCATGATTCAAAGTAAGAGGAGAACAGATTTTTCCCTTCTCTTTTTTTTCCAGATTTGTAATTACAGGACCAGTTTTGACAGTCAGCATGTATGTTAACAGTTTATCCAAATTATAAGACAGTGTCTTCTGGAAGTGAACTCAAAATAAACTTTTTGCTTTTGATTTCAGCTTTAGTTTTGATCTAAAGTTCTGATTATAAACTTTCATCTCAGCGCCAAACATCCTCACCTTGTGAATTTTTATAAACGTTTTGTTCTGAGAGATTTCCAAAGTGTTTCTACAAAGAAAACTGTCTATTTTTAAAAATTTAAAAAGTAACTATTTTTTTTAAGGTAGAGGGGCTCGTGTGAGTTCTGCCTTATGGAAGGGCTACTCTATGTGAGATACCTTATAAAAAATATTGTTAATCCACAAAATAAATCTGTAACATAGGTATCAATAGCTTAACTTTATGTATGAGTAAACTGCAGAATAGCTAAGTAACTTGCCCAAGATAACAAAACTAGGAGGTAGCCTGCACTTCAAATTTGGATGTGTCATGCTCTAACACAAATATTCCCATTGGCAGAAAACATTCCTATATTCACAAAAGTTAAATTCTCCAGAATGTTGAATTTATCTTATATTTCTCAAATTGTTCATTTTTAAAGAACTTGACAACTGAAGTTACCTAAACACTTTATGCTTTATTGAAACTTACATGTTCTCCGTACCCAGAACACAACATACCTCATTCCCCTATATCCTTGTTCATGCTCTGGTTTCCCCTCTGCCTGGCATAATCTTTATCTCTTCTCTACCTGGCTAAGGTTTCCAAATCATTCAAGATTTGGGAGACTGCAACTCCTCCATCAAGAAGCCTTCATTGACTTCCATATAGGAATGGGCACACTCTGTGTGATCACACAACCATATATGCTTATGCTAGCAAAGCATTCACCAAACTGTGCTTTCTTTAAATATTTTACTATTTTACTTATTTTTTCAGGAGTTTCTTTTCCCTACACCTCTAACATATGGCCCACAATAGAAGCTCAATAAATGTTTACACAAAGAATAAAGTAAGGAAAGGAAGAGGCAAACATACCTTCCCATCATGTCCCTTTGCTGACATCATTGCGATCCACAACTGAAAAGAGTACTTCATTTTCTTCAGTTTAACATGTTGAACTGAGGCTCCTAGAATAGTTTCAAGGTGAACCACAACCTTATAAAAGAAAGATATAAAAATAGACAAGCATGATGAGAAGAGGAGATACTACTGAAGAGTGACATCAGCAAGATAGCAGACCAGAAAGCTCTAGGCCCTCATTGTCCCATGGAAACACCAAAAAAACAAAACAAAACAAAACAAAAACAAACAAACAAAAATACCCCACCAGATATAGAGCAAAGTAGTTTTGTGAGAACTCTAGAAACAAGCTAAGAAGCAACCACGGAAATGCCAAAAACAAACAAACAAAACAAAAAAACACAAAAAGCTACACTCAAAATGCTAGAAAATTTCATGTCATTTCTGCTTGTCCTTGTCCCACTGCCTCTCTGACACAGCACTGAGTGTCTGAAAGAATCCATCATATTATTTGTTCCTCCATTGGAATGAAAGAATATTAATGGAACTTGCTTGTAAAGTTCTAGCCTCTCTGGGGACAGTCTGAGGAACTGGTTTGTCTTTTCTGACTTGGAATACTGACTAGAATTCAGTATAGTGTAAACTGTAGGTTGGAAAATGCTTAAAGCAGTGGTGAAAGCTATTGCACAAATGAATTGCCAGGTTACTGCAGATATCTGGGTACCTGTGAGCAAGAGATTATATGCATGGAAATAAACTACCACTTAAGCTCTGAGAAGAAGCAGAAGTAAGACACTGTTGATCATTGTTAGGACCCACCAGACCACCCTTCTTTGCTTCTAGACCTATAACTAGACTCAAGTCTCATCAGGTCATGTGTTTTTTTTTCTAATTTATATAGACATAAATCCAGGGAATATGCATGACAATGGATATTAAAAGTATGGATAATCGTGGAAGAAACACAAACCTGAAACAGGCCAAATATATTGATATAGGCCCACAAAGGAGAGAGTCTGGATTTAGTGTTGTAGCTCAGCGTGTCAGAAAAACTCTAAAAAAGTTTAGAAAAACATAGACGAAAAGGTGTCCTACACTAAATGAAGTTGAAATTCCAGTCCTGCCTTGACCTACTGTAGAGGAAAGAATCCAAATTCTTAGGGATATTTATCATTTAAGACCTTCTCCCCCACCTTGATAGGGTACTGGGAACAATTCTTAGCCACAATTATGAGAAATAAATTTTTGTGGGAACCCTATCATCTTTGAAGATCACTTTTCTCTGTAGGTCAGAAATTGCAAGAAGGATTGATAGCATTGAACTAATAAAATAAATTTAATAGAAATAATTGGATTCCCAAGTGGCAGGGGCCAAGTGACAGCACTTAACTGACAAAAACTAGGTAAGCAGAAGAGTCAAAGCAGCAATCAGAAAAATCTGACTGATACAGACCTATGACATTGGTTAGTTAAGCACGTTTCTAGTAGTGAGACAGATAATAAGTCCATTATATTCTTACTAAATCTGTATAAGCAGAGGAGTCCTAGGTCAATTGATCAAAATTCTAGCTTGTAACATAAAACAGAGTCATGGCCCTTCAATCAATTCCCACACTTGAGCCAGTTTACAGACTCACACCCCTTGAATGAAGGGAAGAATGGGTCTCACCACATGCCCAACAACATATAATGTCAATCTTTGGCATGGAAGAATTAGGGAAAAATAATCAGAAGTTTTGGAGAATATTGTACATAGGTTCTGAACTGATACTAATGCCAGGAGACCTAAAATGACACTATAGTCTATAGTTAGAATAGTGGCTTATGGAGGTCAGGTGAACAAAAGAGGTGTTTGTGTTTTTGTTTTAATATTTATAATTTAGGAGGAAGTATTTTTGTTACATGGATATATTGCATAATGGTGAAGTCTAGGGTTTCAGTGTAGCCATCAACCTAATAATGTACGTTGTATCCACTAAGTAATTGTTCATCCTTCATCCCCTCTGATCCCTCGCGATCTTTTGAATCTCCAATGTCTATTATTTTACTCCTTATGTCCAGTTCTATACATTATTTAGCTTTCACTTATAAGTGAAAACATGTGGTATTTGCCTTTCTGTTTCCGAACCATTCACTCAAGACAATGGCCTCTAGTTTCATTGATGTTACTGGAAAAGAAAAATGACTTTATTCTCTTTTTTAACGGCTGAGTGCAATCCATTGTATATATACACCACATTTTCTTTATCCAATAATCCATTGATTGACACTTTAGTTGATTCTATATATTTTCTGTTGTGAACAATGCTGCTATAAACACATGAGTGTAGGTACCCTTTTGTATAAAATTTATTTCCTTTTGGGTAGATAACCAGTAGTGGAATTGTTGCATAGAATGGTAATTCTATTTTTAATTCTTTGAGAACTCTACCTACTGTATTCATTACAAGTTATACTCGTTAATATTCCTACTAAAGCTTATGAGTGCTTCCTTTTTTCTCCACACTCTCCCATATCTGTTATTTTTTGACTTTTGAATAATAGCTACTGTGGTGTAATATAATAGCTAATCAAAATTTTAATTTGCATTTCATTGATTAGCAATGTTAAGCAGTTTTTTATATGTTTGTTGGCCATTTGTATGTCTTCTTTTGAAAAAGCCTGTTTATGCCATTTGCCTACATTTTAGCAGAATTATTTTTTTGTTGTTGAGATGTCTAAGTTCTTTGTGGAACCTAGTTATTAATATTTTATTGGATGTATTGTTTGTAAATATTTTATCCCATTCTGTACGTTGTCTGTTTATTTTGTTGATAATTTCTCTTGTTGTAAAGAAGCACTTTAGTTTAATTAAGTCCCATTTGTCTATTTTTGGTATTGTGCATTTGTTTTTAAGGCCTTTATCATGACATCTTAGCCAAAACTGATGTTCAGAATACTGTTTCTTGTTTTATTCCTGTATTTTTGTAGTTTTGGTCTTACATTTAAGCCTTTAATACATTTGTGAAAATTTTTGTATATGGTGAGAGATACAGGTCCAGATTTATTCTTCTGTGTACGGCCTCTCAATTTTCCAAGAACCCTTTTTGATTATGATGTCCTTTTCAGAGTCTATCTTTTGTTGACTTTATCAAAGACCAGTTCGCTGCAGGTATGTGGCTTAATTTCTGTGTTCTCTCTTCTGTTCTTTTGATCTATGTGTCTATTTTTATGCTAATACCATGCTGTTGTAGTTTCTATAGCTTTGTAGTATAATTTGAAATTAGATAATGTGATGCACCCAACTTAGTTCCTTTTGCACAGGATTGCTTTGGCTATGCAAGCTCTTTGGTGGTTCCATATGAATTTTATGATTTTTTCTAATTCTGTGAAAAATTACATTGGTATTTTGATGAGAATTGAAATGAATCTGTAGATTGCTTTAGATAATACAGCCATTTTAATGATGTTCATTCCTCTGTCTCAAGAGCATAACATGTTTTTCAATTTATTTGTGTCATCTCAAATTCCTTTAATCAGTGTTTGATAGTTTTCCTTGTAGGTATTTTTTACTTCCTTGGTTAAATGCATTCCAGGTATTTCATTTTTATAGCTACTGTAAATGCTAACAAACTGACTACTTGATTTGACTCTAAGCTTGATTATTACTGGTAAATAGAAATGCTACTAATTTTTGTACATTGATTTTGTATCCTGAAACTTTACTGAATTCACTTATCAAATCTAGGAGACTTTTGGGTAGAATCTTTAAAATTTTCTGTGTATAAGGTCATATCATCAGCAAACAGAAATAATTTGACTTCTTTTTCTTTTTCTTTTTTTTTTTTTTTTGACTTAAACAACAGAAATTTGTTTTCTCCCAATACTGAAGGCTAGAAATTTGAAATCAAGGTGTCAGAAGGGTTGGTTTCTTCTGAGGTCTCTCTCCTTGGCTTGTAGATGGCTGGCTTCTCCCTATGTCTTCTCATGACCTTCTCTCGGTACTTCTCTGTGTCCTAATTTCCTCTTTTTATGACACTAATTGTATTAGACTGGGGCCCATCTTAATGACCTCAATTTAACATAATTATTTCTTTAACAACTCTATCCCCAAATACAGTCCCATTCAGAAGTGCTAGGGATTAGGACTTGGCATGTGAATTTAGAGGGGACTCAGTTCAATCTATAACACTCATCATTAAGTATGATGTTAGTTTCTTTGTAAATGTTCTTCACCAAGTTGAGGAAATTCTCCTCTATTCCTAGTTTCCTGAGAGCATATATATACATATTGTTAAAAATAACATAAATGGCATCATCACATGATTTTTTGTTTGTTTGTTTGAGACGGACTTTGGCTCTTGTTGCCCAGGCTGAAGTGCAATGGCACGATCTCCACCTGCCTCAGCCTCTCAAAGGGATGAGACCACAGGCGTGAGCCACGGCGCCCAGCCGATTACATGCTCTTTTAAAAATGGAAATCTGGGCCAGTGCAGTGGCTTATGCCTGTAATCCAGCACTTTGGGAGGTTAAAATGGGAGAGTCACTTGAGCTCAGGAGTTTAAGACCAGCCTGGGCAACATGGCAAGACCCTATTCCTAGAAAAAAATTAAAAATTAGCAGGGTGTGGTGGCATGTGACTGTAGTCCCAGCTACTTGAGAGGCTGAGGCAGAAAGATCACTTGAGGCCGGAAGTTTGAGACTGCAGTGAGCTATGATCACACTACTGCACTCCTGCCTGGGCAACAGAGCAAGACCCTATCTCTAAATTTAAAAACCCATGAAAAACAGAAATCTGCTCTAATCACTCCCTTGTATAAAACTCTTCAGTATTTCTCATTTCTGTTAGAAAAAGCATGGTTCAATTTAGATGCATTTTACTTCTTTCTCTTGCCTGACGTCCCTGGCTACAACTGCCAGTATTACGTTGAAAAGGAGTATTGAAAATGGGCATTTTTGTCTTGTTTCAGTTCTTAGAAAGAATGATTTCAACTTTTCCCCATTCAGTATAAGGTTGACTATGGGCTTGTTATATATGGTTTTTATCACTTTGAGGTATGTTTCTTCTATGCTTAGTTTTAAAAGACTTTTTATAATAAAGTTATGCTGAATTCTATTAATTTTTTCTGCTTCTATAGAGATGCTCGTATGGCGTTTGCTTTTAATTCTGTTTACGTGGTGAATTACTTTTATTGATTTGTGTATGTTGAACCATCCTTTCATCTCTGGGATAAAACTAACTTGATCATGATATATAATCTTTCTGATGTGGTGTTGGATTCAGTTAGTTAAAATTTTGTTGAGGATTTTCACATCTATGTTTATCTGGGATACTGGTTTGTAGATTTTTTTTCTCTTTTATTTTCATATGTTTATAACTGGCGTTCGTAATTAGTTGATATTGGCATCATAGAATGAGATAGAAATAATCCTTTCCGTATTGATTTTTTTAAAAAAATTGTTTCAGTAGGCCTGGAATAAGTTCTGCTGTGTACGTCGGTTAGAACTGAGCTATAAATCCATCTGGTTCTGGGCCTTTCTTTGTTGGGATTTTAAAAATATTATTATTACTCAATCTCACTAGTCATATTTGATCTGTTCATGATTTCTATTTTTTTCTGTTTCAATCTTAGGAGGTTGTATGTTTCCAGAAATTTATCCATTTCCTCTAATTTTTCTAGTTTATTAGCATAGAGTTGTTCATGGTACTCTCCAGTTATCTTATTTCTGTGATATCAGTTATAATGACTCATGTTTCATTTCCAGTGTGTTTATCTGAATCATCTCTCTTCTTCTCATGGTTATTCTAGAGAGAGTTCTGTCAATCTTCATTATTTTTTTAAATAACAAACTTTATTTCATTGCTTTTTAATATTGTTTATTTGCTCTAAATTTCATGTGCTTTTGCTCTCATGTTTGTTAATTTTCTTCTACTAGATTTGGGTTTGGTTTGTTCACATTTTCTAGTTCATTGAGTAGTGATGGTAGGTTGTTAATTTGTAGACTTTTTATTACTTTGATGTAGGCATTTAACATTATAAACTTCCATGTTAATACCACTTCTGCTGTATTACAAAGGTTTAGGTATGTTTTATTTCCATTTTGATTTGTTTCAAATATTATTTAATTTATGTCTACATTTTATCATTGACTCAAAGATAATACAGGAAATTTTTTTTATTAATAATTTTATTATATTTTAACTTCTAGGGTACATGCGCACAACGTGCAGGTTTGCCACATATGTATATATGTGCCATGTTGGTGTGCTGCACACATTAACTCATCATTTACATTACATGTATCTCCTACATTATATCCATCATTTACATTAGGTGTATCCCTTCCCCCTCCCTGCTCCCCACAATAGGCCCCAGTGTGTGATGTTCCCCTTCCTGGGTCCAAGTGATCTTATTGTTCAATTCCCACCTATGAGTGAGAACATGCGGTGTTTGGTTTTCTGTTCTTGCGATAGTTTGCTGAGAATGATGGTTTCCAGTTGCATCTATGTCCCTACAAAGAACACAATCTCATCCTTTTTTATGGCTGCATAGTATTACATGGTGTATATGTACCACATTTTCTTCATCCAGTCTGTCATTGATGGACATTTCGGTTGATTCCAAGTCTTTGTTATTGTGAATAGTGCCATAATAAACGTATGTGTGCATGTGTCTTTATAGCAGCATGATTTATAATGCTTTGGATATATACCCAGAAATGGGATGGCTGGGTCAAATGATATTTCTAGTTCCAGATCCTTGAGGAATTGCCACACTGTTTTCCACAATGGTTGAACTAGTTCACAGTCCCACCAACAGTGTAAAAGTGGTATTATTTCTCCACATCCTCTCCAGCATCTATTGTTTCCTGACTTTTTAATGATTGCCATTCTAACTGGTGTAAGATGGTATCTCATTGTGGTTTGGATTTGTATTTCTCTGATGGCAAGTGACGATGAGCATGTTTTCATGTGTTTGTTGCCTGTATAAATGTCTTGTTTTGAGAAGTGTCTGTTCATATCCTTTGCCCACTTTTTGTTGGGGTTGTTTTTTTCTTGTAAATTTGTTTGAGTTCTTTATAGGTTCTGGATATTAGCCCTTTGTCAGATGAGTAGATTGCAAAAATTTTCTCCTATTCTGTAGGTTGCCTGTTCACTCTGATGGTAGTTTCTTTTGCTGCACAGAAGCTCTTTAGTTTAATTAGATCCCACTTGTCAATTTTGGCTTTTGTTGCCGCTGCTTTTGGTGTTTTAGACATGAAGTCCTTGCCCATGCCTATGTCCTGAATAGTACTACCTACGATTTCTTCTAGGGTTTTTATGGCATTAGCTCTAATATTTAAGTCTCTAATCCATCTTCAATTAATTTTCATATAAGGAGTAAGGAAAGGATCCAGTTTCAACTTTCTACTTATGGCTAGTCAACATTCCCAGCACCATTTATTAAATAGGGAATCCTTTCCCCATTTCTTGTTTCTCTCAGGTTTGTCAAAGATCAGATGGCTGTAGATGTGTGGTATTATTTCTGAGGACTCTGTTCTGTTCCATTGGTCTATATCTCTGTTTTGGTACCAGTACCATGCTGTTTTGGTTACTGTAGCCTTGTAGGATAGCTTGAAGTCAGGTAGCATGATGCCTCCAGCTTTGTTCTTTTGGTTTAGGAATGTCTTGGCAATGTGCAGTCTTTTTTGATTCCACATGAACTTTAAAGCAGTTTTTTCCAATTCTGTGAAGAAACTCATTGGTAGCTTGATGGGGATGGCATTGAATCTATAAATTACCTTGGGCAGTATGGCCATTTTCACAATATTGATTCTTCTTATCCATGAGCATGGTATGTTCTTCCATTTGTTTGTGTCCTCTTTTATTTCACTGAGCAGTGGTTTGTAGTTCTCCTTGAAGAGGTCCTTTACATCCTTTGTAAGTTGGATTCTTAGGTATTTTATTCTCTTTGAAGTAATTGTGAATGGAAGTTCATTCCTGATTTGGCTCTCTGTTTGTCTGTTACTGGTGTATTAGAAGGCTTGTGATTTTTGCACATTAATTTTGTATCCTGAGACTTTGCTGAAGTTGCTTATCAGCTTAAGGAGATTTTGGGCTGAGACAATGGGGTTTTCTAAATATACAATCATGTCATCTGCAAACAGGAACAATTTGACTTCTTCTTTTCCTAACTGAATACCATTGATTTCTTTCTCTTGCCTGATTGCCATAGCCAGAACTTCCAACACTATGTTGAATAGGAGTGGTGAGAGAGGGCATCCCTGTCTTGTGCCAGTTTTCAAAGGGAATGCTTCCAGCTTTTGCCCATTCAGTATGATATTGGCTGTGAGTTTTTCATAAATTGTTCTTATTATTTTCAGATATGTTCCATCAATACCGAATTTATTTAGAATTTTTAGCACTAAGGACTGTTGAATTTTGTCAAAGGCCTTTTCTGCATCTATTGAGATAATCATGTGGTTTTTGTCTTTGGTTCTGTTTATATGCTGGATTATGTTTATTGATTTGCGTATGTTGAACCAGTCTTGTCTCCGAGGGATGAAGCCCACTTGATCATGGTGGATAAACTTTTTATGTACTACTGGATTCGGTTTGCCAGTATTTTATTGAGGATTTTTGCACTGATGATCATCAGGGATATTGGTCTAAAATTCTCATTTTTGGTGTGTCTCTGCCAGGCTTTGGTATCAGGATGATGTTGGCCTCAAAAAATGAGTTAGGGAGGATTCCTTCTTTTTCTGTTGATTGGAATAGATTTAGAAGGTATGGTACCAGCTCCTCCTCGTACCACTGGTTGAATTCGGCTGTGAATCTGTCTGGTCCTGGACTTTTTTTGGTTGGTAGGCTATTAATTATTGCCTCAATTTCAGAGCCTTCTACTGGACTCTTCAGGGATTCAACTTCTTACTGGTTTAGTCTTGGGAGAGTGTATGTGTCCAGGAAATTATCCATTTCTTGTAGGCTTTCTAGTTTATTTGCAGAGAGGTATTTATAGTATTCTCTGATGGTAGCTTGTATTTCTGTGGGGTCGGTGGTGATATCCCCTTTATCATTTTTTTATTGAGTCTATTTGATTCTTCTCTCTTTTCTTCTTTATTATTCTTGCTAGCAGTCTATCAATTTTGTTGATCTTTTCAAAAAATCAGCTCCTGGATTCATTGATTTTTTGGAGGGTGTTTTGTGTCTGTATCTCCTTCAGTTCTGCTCTGATCTTAGTTATTTCTTGCCTTCTGCTAGCTTTTGAATGTGTTTGCTCTTGCTTCTCTAGTTCTTTTAATTGTGATGTTAGAGTGTCAATTTTAGATCTTTCCAGCTTTCTATTGTGGGCATTTAATGCTATAAATTTCCCTCTACACACTGCTTTACATGTGTCCCAGAGACACTGGTATGTTGTATCTTTGTTCTCATTGGTTGCAAAGAACACCTTTATTTCTGCCTTCATTTCATTATGTACCCAGTAGTCATTCAGGAGCAGGTTGTTCAGTTTCCATGTAGTTGAGCATTTTTGATTGAGTTTTTTAGTCCTGAGTTCTAGTGTGATTGAACTGTGATCTAAGAGACACTTTGTTATAATATTTGTTCTTTTACACTTGCTGAGGAGTGCTTTACTTTCCACTATGTGGTCAATTTTGGAATAAGTGCGATGTGGTGCTGAGAAGAATGTATATTCCCTTGATTTGGACTGGAGAGTTCTGTAGATGTCTATTGGGTCTGCTTGGTGCAGAGCTGAGTTCAAGTCCTGGATATCCTTGTTAACTTTCTGTCTCGTTGATCTGTCTAATGTTGACAGTGGGGTGTAAAGTCTCCCATTATTATTGTATGGGAGTCTAAGTCTCTTTGTAAGTCTCTAAGGACTTGCTTTATGAATCTGGGTGCTCCTGTATTGGGTGCATGTATACTTAGGATAGTTAGCTCTTCTTGTTGAATTGATCCCTTCACCATTATGTAATGGCCTTCTTTGTCTCTTTTGATCTTTGATGGTTTAAAGTCTGTTTTATCAGAGACTAGGATTGCAACCCCTTCCTTTTTTTGTTTTCCATTTGCTATGTAGATTTCCCTCCAATCCTTTATTTTGAGCCAATGTGTGCCTCTGCATGTTAGATGGTTCTCCAGAATACAGCAAAGTGATGAGTGTTGACTCTTTATCCAGTTTGCCAGTCTCTGTCTTTTAATTGGACCATTTAGTCCATTTACATTTAAGGTTAATATTGTTAGGTGTGAACTTGATCCTGTCATTATGATATTAGCTGGTTATTTTGCTCATTAGTGGATGCAGTTTCTTCCTAGCATTGATGGACTTTACATTTTCGCATGTCTTTGCAATGGCCGGGTACTGGTTGATCCTTTCCATGTTTAGTGCTTCCTTCAGGATCTCTTGTAGGGCAGGCCTGGTGGTGACAAAATCTCTAATCATTTGTTTGTCTGTAAAGGATTTTATTTCTCCTTTACTTATGAAACGTAGTTTGGCTGGATATGAAATTCTGGGTTGAAAATTCTTTTGTTTAAGAATGTTTTTTGCGGCACTATTCACAATAGCAAAGAGACTTGGGAATCAGCAAATATCCATCAGGACAGAGATGGATTAAGAAAATGTGTACATATACACCATGGAAGAATACTATGTCACAGCCATTAAAATGGATGAGTTTGTCCTTTGTAGGGACAGGGATGCAGCTGGAAACCATCATTCTTAGCAAACTATCACAAGAACAGAAAACCAAACACCGCGTATTTCTCACTCATAGGTGGGAACTGAACAATGAAGATCACTTGGACTGGAAGGGAACATCACACACGGGAAGGGGGCCTATCACGGGGGAGGGGGAGGAGTGATTGCATTGGGAGTTATACCTGATGTAAATGACGAGTTGATGGTGCTGGCCGAGTTGATCGTGCAGCACAACAACATGGCACACAAATATACATATATGAAACAAACCTGCACGTTATGCACATGTACCCTAGAACTTAAAGATATAATAACAATAATAAAAAATAATAATAAATGAAAAGAAAAACAATTTAAAAAAAAAAAAAAGAATGTTGAATATTGGCCCCAACTCCTTTCTGTCTTGCAGAGTTTCTGCCGAGAGATCTGCTGTTAGAGTGATGGGCTTCCCTTTGTGGGTAACCCGACCTTTCTCTCTGGCTGCCCTTAACATTTTTTCCTTCATTTTGACTTTGGTGAATCTGAAAATTATGTGTCTTGGAGTTGCTCTTCTCGAGGAGCATCTTTGTGGCATTCTCTGTATTTCCTGAATTTGAATGTTGGCCTGCCTTGCTAGGTTGAGGAATTTCTCCTGGATGATACCCTGCAGAGTGTGTTCCAATTGGATTCCATTCTCCCCGTCACTTTCAGGCACACCAATCAGACGTAGATTTGGTGTTTTCATGTAATCCCATATTTCTTGGAGGCTTTGTTCATTTCTTTTTACTCTTTTTTCTCTAAACTTGTCTTCTCGCTTCATTTCATTCATTTGTTCTTCAATCACTGATACTATTTGTTCCAGTTGATCGAGTCGGTTACTGAAGTTTGTACATTTGCCATGTAGCTCTCATGTCATGGTTTTCATCTCTATCAGTTCGTTTATGAACTTCTCTGCATTGGTTATTCCAGTTATCCATTCTACCATTCTTTTTTTAATGTTTTTAGTTTCTTCGTGCTGGTCACGTGGTTCCTCCTTTAGCTCTGAGAAGTTTGATTGACTGAAGCCTTCTTCTCTCAACTCGTCAAAGTCATTCTCTGTCCAGCTTTGTTCCTTTGCTGGTGATGTGCTACGTTCCTTTGGAGGGGGAGATATACTCTGATTTTTTGAATTTCCAGCTGTTCTGCCCTGCTTTTTCCCCATCTTTGTGGTTTTAACTGCCTTTGGTCGTTGATGATGGTGACGAACTCATGTGGTTTTGCTGTGGGTGTCCTTTCTGTTTGTTAGTTTTCCTTCTAACAGTCAGGACCCTCAGTTGTGGGTCTTTTGGTGTTTTCTTGAGGTCCACTCCAGACCCTGTTTGCCTGGGTATTAGCAGCAGAGGCTGCAGAAGATAGAATATTGCTGAACAGCAAGTGTTGCTATCTGATTCTTGCTCTGGAAACTTCGTCTCAGGGGTGTACTCAGCCGTGTGAGGTGTGAGGTGTCAGTCTGCACCTAGTGGGAGATGTTTCCCAGTTAGGCTACTCAGGGGTCAGGGACTCACTTGAGCAGGCAGTCTGTCTGTTCTCAGATCTCAGCCTTCATTCTGGGAGAACCACTGCTCTCTTCAAAGCTGTCAGACAGGGACAATGACACCTGCAGAGGTTTCTGCTGCTTTTTGTTTAGCTATGCCCTGTCCCCAGAGATGGAGTCTACAGAGGCAGGCAGTCCTCCTTGAGCTGCTGAGGGCTCCACCCAGTTCAAGCTTCCCAGTGACTTTGTTTACCTACTTAAGCCTCAGGAATGGTGGGCACCCCTCCCCCAGCCTCACTGCCGCCTTGCATTTAGATCTCAGACTGCTGTGCTAGCAATGAGGTAGGCTCCGTGGGCATGGGACCCTGTGGGCCAGGTGTGGGATATCACCTCCTGGTGTGCTGTTTGCTAAGACACTTGGTAAAGCACAGTATTAGGGTGGGAGTTACCTGATTTTCCAGGTGTTGTGTGTCTCAGTTTCCCTTGGCTAGGAAAAGGAATTCCCTTCCCCCTTGCCCTTCCCAGGTGTGGCCATGCCTCACCCTGCTTCAGATCTAGCTGGTTGGGCTGCACCCACTGACCAGCACTGACTGTCCGACATGCCCCAGTGAGATGATGCTGATACCTCTGTTGAAAATGCAGAAATCACCCATCTTCTGTGTCATTCACGCTGGGAGCTGGAGGCTGGAGCTGTTCCTATTTGGCCATCTTGGGTGCCCCCCCGGAACATATTTTTACAGTTGAAGAGTTCCTTTTGGAATTGATTTCTAGTTTTATTCCACTGTGGTCTGAGAAGATATTTGATATAAGTTTAATTTCTTAAAACTTATTGAGGCTTGCTTTGCGGCCTAAAATATGGTCTATCCTGGAGAATTTTCCATGGGCCAATTGGAGAAATTCTGAATTGGTTGAGAATGTTCTTTAAATGTCTATTAGGTCTACTTGGTCGAAAGTCCAGTTTAAAGTCTTGCATTTGTTTTTCCTTTTTCTGGCTTGATAATCTGTGTATTGCTGTCATTGGAATGTTGAAGTCTCCAGCTATTATTATATCGCTATATCTTCCCTTAGTTCTAGTAATATTTGTTTTGTGATTCTGGGTGCATATATATTTAGGATTATTATATCTTCTTGTTGAATTGAGCCATTTATCATTATATACTGAACTTTTTTTTACTGTTCTTTATTTAAAGTGAGTTTTAACTGTCATAGGTATAACTACTCTTGCTTATTTTTGGTTTCTGTTTGCACAGAACATCTGTCTTCACCCCTTTACCTTCAGTCTATAATTGTATTTATGAGTAAGGTGAGTCTTTTTCAAGAATAAAATAATAGATCATGTCTTTAACATCTATTCTGCCAATTGTATCTTTAAGTGCAGTATTTAATTCATTTATATTCGAGGCTAATACTGATGTGTCATGTTTTGTTCCTGTCATAATTTTAATTGTTATCTAGTTTTTTTTGTAAATTCTTTGGCCTGTGAGTTTTATACTATTGTGTGTGCTTATGATGGAGAGTATTGACCTTTTTATCCATATTTAGAACTTCCGTTAGCATTTCTTGTAGAACGAATATAGTCATGATAAATTCGTTCAGCATTTGTTCATCTAGAAAATACTTTATTTCTTCGTTGATAAACATTATAGCAGGATTCAAAATTCAGAGTTGAAACTGTTCTTTTTTTTCATGAATAACTCTGGAAACAGAACCTCATTCTCTTCAGGCTTGTAAGGTTTCTGCTGAGAAGTCTGCTGTTTATGTGATGGGCTTTCCTTTATAAGTGACTCAAAGCGTTTCTCTTGCTAATTTTAGGATTTTGTCCTTCACTTCGATTGTAGTCTTGTTATTATATGTTATGGTGAGTACTTTCTTGAAATAATTTTTCCAGAATTATTTGAGTCTCTTGTATCTGGATATCTAGATCTTTTACTAGACTAGGTAAGATTTTCTCAACTATTTTCTCAATAGATTTTTCAATCTTGTTTTTTCTTTTTATTCTCTCTTGAGAATACCTGTGATTCATAGGTTTGGACATCTTACATAGTTCCAAACGTTTTGAAGGTTTTGGTTTTTTTTATTTCTTTCTTTTTTTGTCAGACCGGATTAATTTGAAAGACCTACCTTCAAGTTCTGGGATTCTGTATTCTACTTGGCCTAGTCTACTGTTGAAGCTTTTAATTATATGTTGTAATTCGTTTCATAATTTTTTATTTTCATATTTTTTTGTTTTTTAATATCTATCTCTATGGTAAATTTCTCACTCATATCCTGAATTGATTTTTTTTCATTTCTTCTTATTGCTTTTCAGCTTTCTCTTTGATTTCATTGAGTGTCTTTAAAATTAATGTTTTGAATTCTTTATGTGATATTTCAAAAATTTCATTTCGATTAGGATCCATTGCTACCAAGTTAGTATGATTGTTTGGGAATGTCATAACACCCACACGTTTTCATATTTCCAGCATTGTTACACTGTCTTCTCCTCATCTGGAGAGGAGGAGTGAAATAACATTTTCACTTGTTATTTTTAAATTTACTTTTGCTTATAGAGTCCATTTTTTTCCCTTTGGATATATGACTATAATGTTTGTTGAGTAAGGTTGTTTGGCTTTGCTTCTAAGTGTTTTTAGTGGCAAGCACTCTATAATAATTCCTTGGTTATAGACAGCTTTAATATGTGTTTCTCAAATACTGGTTATAGTAGCAGTATACTGAAAATGTGAATAGGCTTATGTTCCTCTGTGTCTCTGGGGTGACAGAGGTCTTGGAAAGCTTATCTGGGACTGGTTCCCAGATATTTTTCTGTATACCTCAAGCTTGTGTCAGCGGATTTTATATTGGATTGCTTAGTTCAAACTTCAGGGCTGTAGGTGTTGCTTACAGGTAAGAGCCAGCGAGGTGTGGCAGTAGTAGTAGGGGTCTTTGTTTACATGGAGAAGATCTCCTGTGCCTCAAGCAATGGACTAGTCTGTGAAATGCTCAGTGGCCTGGGCTCTATGTTCAGCCCCAGCGATGGGATAATACTGTACAGAATTTGAAGAAGCAAGCCTGTCCTCAGGTCCCCCAATGGTGGACACCATAAAAAGGACTGACTGGAGTAGCAGGGGAGTAGTGTAGAATTCGTATAATTTCCTTAGTTATAAAATAGCCTCAGTGTGGTGGCTTTCTCAAATGCCAGTTGTAGTCATAATGTACCCGGTGCATAAGTGGGTTCAAGACCTAATGAGTAGCTGGGGTTGTGTGGGTAATGAAGGCAGCAGATGTCACACAAATCGTATCTCCTTTCTGAGTGCTATGCTATTGTGTCGGCAGATGTTGTAATGGACTATGCAGTTTGACCTCCTGTTCATTAGATGGTACTTTCAGGTGAGAGTCAGCTGTGGTCATGGCTGTGGGGTTCAAGCTTGAGCTTTGTTCACCAGGATAAATACTCAGATATCTTAGAAAATGGGCTAGGCTATAGAGCTTCCTGGGTGCCTGATCCTGTTGTCTATATCCAAAGCAGATGAAAGGGGCAAAGCTGAGTTGGACTGGGCTAGGCAAGTCCATGTTTAGGCTCCCCAGTGGAAGGCACAAGCACCAGCCTGGACAGGAGACAGATAGCAATACTAACATCATTGGGGCAATACTCCAGGAAGGAGCGAAGGAACCTCTGCTGTGCCAAAGAGCATGCATGAAGAAAGGGGTAGCTTTGAATTCAAAACCTAGCATGTGGCAGTGGGATCCACTTTGCTTCCACACTCTCAACCTGGTGGAGCTCTCTCCTGCAACCTACCATTGGCAGCAAGCTAAAACAGCCAGACAAGACACAAGCAGTTTGCCTTTAGATCATTAAACTGTCCCAGGCTGCCAAACTCCCTGGTTGAAAGAAAATTGAGTCTCCTAGGTCACATCCATGCTGGCCCAGTCCTGCCAAAGGGAGAGCTCCCAATTTCTGCACCTGCAGCTCATGCCTATTCCACACTCACCTCTCAGTTCTGGCCATGAAATCTCCTTCCCTACATGAGACTAGATTGAAAATCTCAGTCCAGAGACTTGCCAAACCAGAGACTTTCACCCATTCTGGATAGTAGATTTCCGTGCAGTTCTCTATGAGTTAGGATTAGAAATGTCCTCCTTCTATTGGTGGTAGTGTATAGAAGTGCACACAAAGCACTTCCCAATGCCACTCCTTCTCATAGTCTCCCCACTGCTCACCAAGTCAGATCCTGTGCTTGGTAGGATCAAGGAGCTCCCTTGTGGCCTAGATTTCCCAGTTCCCCAATGAAAATATGTGTCGGAGAGAAACTCTCTCCCCCTCTTACACACTAGTGACTCACTCACAAATTTCCATGGACTCATAGCATGGGCTGCTGCTGGCTAAAATTTTTAAAGTTTCTGAAGTTTATTTCACTTTTATGTCCATGTTCCTTCTTGGATAAAATTTTACAATGTGACTCTCTGAGTGCTATTTTGCTATTTTCAGATGGGTGTGGTGTGATAACAAAGCCTCTAATCCATAATCATTTCCAGGCTTCCAGAGTGTCCTTGTGTCCTCCCTACAAATCTTTCATCACCTATAGGCCACAGAGGGACAGAGGCCATGGCACAGACACCTGGGCCTCCTCAAACAGAATAGAAGGAACATTGGAGTGAACCTGAGCTCAGTGGACAGGCAGAAGAGACAAAATCTCTGTCAGATAATCAGATCATAGGTTTAGCTGACATTTATTTCACAGTGTGTACAGTGAGTCCACGAAACCATCTTGCAATTATTTCCTCAGCTATGCAATGCATAATTTCAATAGATATACTTGGTAACTGTCAGAATTCCCACATCACTTCCCTGACCTATGGAGTGAGTGCTGTTGTCATGGTACAGGATAAATAGAAGGAACTAAAACTGCTCCTATCTAGGAAAATAGTAAACCAAAATCAGTACTGCATTCCTGGAGGGATTGCAAAGACTAGTTCCATCAATAACTTAAAAGATGCAGGGGTGGTAATTCCCATCATCCCCATCTAACTCACCTATCTCCTATTTGACCTGTGCAGAAAACAGATAGATCCTGGAGAATGACAATGGATTATTGTGAGCTTGACCAGATAATAACTCCAAACAGCTGTTATGCCAGATGTGGGTTCACTGCTTGAGCAAATTAACACATCCCCTGTTATCTGGTATAGAGCTATTGACTAAAAGAATGTTTCTTCTCTATGTCTGTTAGTAAAGACAGCCAGAAGCAGTTTGTTTCAGCCAACAAAGCAAGTAATACAATATTGTACCTCAGGAGCAGGATTCTTCAGCTCCTTGCAGTAATTTAGTTTGTTGGACGTTGCCTTTTCTTTACACAAGGCATTGCACTGGTCCATTAAATCAGCAACATAATTCTCATTAAATTTAGTAGGCAAGAAGTAGTAACTACTCTAGTCTTATTGGGAAAACATTGCTTTATTTCCCCATCATAATGTCTCCTCTAATCAAGGAACTCATTTCACAGCCAATGAAGTGCGTAAATGGACCCATGCTCAACAAATTCACTATTACTATATTTTCATTCCTATGGACTGAATTGTGTCCCTTCTTTCACCAAATTTATATGTTGAAGCCCTAACCCCTAAGGTGACTGTATCTAGAGATAGCCTTTAAGATTTAATGAGATCATAAGAGTGAGACTTTAATATGATAGGACTGTGGCCTTATATTCTGTCTCCTTGAGCCTTGTAAGAAGGTGGCCATCTGTAAGCCAGGAAGAGAGCCTTCACCAAAACCTGACCATACTGGCACCATGATATCAGATTCCTAGCCTCTAGAACTGTGAAAAAATAAATTTCTGTTGTTTACATAACCCAGTCTATGGTATTAAGTTATGGGTCACTGCAACCTGCATCTCCTGGGTTCAAGCAATTCTCCTGTCTCACCCACCTGAGTAACTGGGATTACAGGCATGCACCACCACATCTGGCTAATTTTTGTATTTTTAGTAGAGACGGGGTATCACCATGTTGGTTAGGCTGGTCTCAGACTCCTGACCTTGTGATCCACCTGCCTCAGCCTCCCAAAGTGCTGGGATTAAAGGCGTGAACCACTGCGCCTGGCCAAAAACACCTTTGTGGCTTCTTGTTAATAGTTCTCACTCATGTGTTGTAGCTAAAATGTTAATCTTATGAAGGTTATTAATAGAATGATTATTACCAGAGGCTGGGAAGAGTACTGGGAAGGGGAAATAAGGCAGGTTGATTACTGTATACAAAAATACAGTTTGAAAGAATAAAGGGTGGCAGGCAAGATGGCCGAATAGGAACATCTCCGGTCTGCAGCTTCCAGCGAGATCAATGCAGAAGGTGGGTGATTTCTGCATTTCCAACTGAGGTACCCGGCTCAATCTCATTGGGACTGGTTAGACAGTGGGTGAAGTCCATGGAGGATGAGCCAAAGAAGGGTGGAGTATCGCCTCACCTGGGAAGCACAAGGGGTCAAGGAACTCCCTCACTTAGCCAAGGGAGGAAACAAGGGACTGTGCCATGAGGGATGGTGCAATACAGCCCCAGATAACATGCTTTTCCCACGGTCTTCAAAACCCACAGACCAGGAGATTCCCTCAGGTGCCTACACCACCAGGGTCCTGGGGTTCAAGCAAAAAGACTGGGCGGCAGCTTGGGCAGACACTGAGCTAGCAGCAGAAGTTTTTTCTCAAAGCCCAGTGGCACCTGGAACACCGGCAAAATAGAACTGCTCACTCCGCTGGAAAAAGGGCTGAAGCCAGGGAGACAACTGGTCTAGCTCACCAGATTCCACCCCTATGGAACCCAGCAAGCGAAGATCCACTGGGTTGAAATTCTCCCTGTGAGTACAGCAGTCTGAAGTCAACCAGGGATGCTCTGGCATGGTCGGGGAAGGGGAGTCCACCATTACTGTGCAGTTTTCCCCTCACAGTGTAAACAAAGCCCTCAGGAAGTTCAACTGGGTGGAGCCCACCGCAGCTCAGCAAAACCACTGTAGCCAGACTGCCTCTCTAGATTCCTCCTCTCTTAGAAGAGCATCTCTGAAAGAAAGACAGCAGCCCCAGTCAGGGGCTTACAGATAAAATTCCCATCTCCCTGAGACAGAGAACCTAGGGGAAGGGGTAGCTGTGGGCCCACTTTCAGTAGACTTAAAAGTTTCTGCCTGCTGACTCTGAAGAGAGCAGCAGAACTCCCAGCACAGTGCTAGAGCTCTGCTAAGAGACAGACTGTCTTCTCAAGTTGATCCCTGACTGCTGTGACTGACTGGGAGACAGCTCCCAGCAGGGGTGGACAGACATCTCATACAGGACACCTCGGGCTGGCATCTGGAGGTTGCCTCTCTGGGAAAAAGCTTCCAGAGAAAGAAACAGGCAGCAATTTTTGCTGTTGTGCAGCCTCCACTGATGATAACCAGGCAAACAGGGTCTGGAGTGGATTTCCAGCAAATGCCAGCAGACCTACAGCAGAGCAGCCTGTTAGAAAAAACACTAACAAACCGAAAGGGATAGCATCAACATCAACAAAAAGAACATCCACACAGAAATCCCATCCAAAGATCACCAGCATCAAAGACCAAAGGTAGATAAATGCAGGACAATGAGGAAAAAACAGCACAAAAAGGCTGAAAATTCCAAAAACCAGAACATCTCTTCTCCAAAAGGTTACAACTCCTTGCCAGCAGGGGAACAAAACTGGACAGAGAAAGATTTTGATGAATTGATGGAAGAAGGCTTCAGAAGGTGGGTAATAACAAACTCCTCCAAGCTAAAGGAGCATGTTAAGTAAGAGGAATTGCTAACTAGAATAACCAGGTTAGAGAATAACTTAAATGACCTGATGGAGCTGAAAAACACAGCATGAGAACTATGTGAAGCATACACAAGTATCAATAACCAAATCAATTAAGCAGAAAAAGGATATCAGAGATTGAAGATCAACTTAATAAAATAAAGTGTGAAGACAATATTAGGAAAATAAAATGAAAAAAAGTGAACAAAGTCTCCAAGAAATATGTGAAACTATGTGAAAAGATCAAATCTACGTTTGATTGGTGTACCAGAAAGTGGCAGAGAGAATGGAACCAAGTTGAAAAACACTCTTCAGAATATTACAAGAAGGACTTCCCCAATGTAGCAAGCCAGGCCAACATTTAAATTCAGGAAATACAGAGAACACACAAAGATACTCCTCAAAAAGAGCCACCACAAGACACAAAATCTTCAAATTCACCAAGGTTGAAATGAAGGAAAAAAATATTAAGAGCAGCCAGAGAGAAAGGTCGGGTTATCCACAAAAAGAAGCCCATCACACAAACTGCAGAACTCCACAGAAACCCAGCAAGCCAGAAGAGAGTGGTGGCCAATATTCAACATTCTTAAAGAAAAGAATTTTCAACCCAGAATTTCACATCCAGCTACACAAAGCTTTGTGAGCAAAGGAGAAATAAAATTCTTTATAGAGAAGCAAATACTGAGAGATTTTGGCACCACCAGGCTTGCCTTACAAAAGCTCCTGAAGAAGGCGGTAAACATGGAAAGGAAAAAACTAGACCAGCCAATGTTAAAAAAAATGCAAAATTGTAAAGACCATCAACACTATGAAGAAACTGCATCAACTAAGGAGCAAAATAACCAGCTAGCATCATAATGACAACATCAAATTCACACATAACAACATTAACCTTAAATGTAAATGGGCTAAAAGTCCCAATTAAAAGACACAGACTGGCAAATTGGATAAAGAGTCAAGACCCATCAGTGTGCTGTATTCAGGAGACCCACCTCACTTGCAAAGACACACATAGGCTAAAAATAAAGGGATGAAGAACTATTTACCTAGCAAATGGAAAGCAAAAACAAGCAGGGGTTGCAATCCTAGTCTCTAATAAAACAGACTTTAAACCAACAAAGATTTTAAAAAGACAAAGAAGGGCATTACATAATGGTAAAGTGATAAATGCAACAAGAAAAGCTAACTATCCTAAATATACATGCACCCAATACAGGAGCACCCAGATTCATAAAGCAAGTTCACAGAGAGCTACAAAGAGACTTAGACTCCCACAAAATAATAGTGGGAGACTTTACACCCCACTGTCAATATTAGACAGATCAACAAGACAGAAAATTAACAAGGATATTGAAGACTTGAACTCAGCTCTAGACCAAGCGAACCTAACAGACATCTACAGAACTCTCCACCTCAGATAAACAGAATATACATTCTTCTCAACACTACATCACACTTATTCTAAAAATGACCACATAATTGAAAGTAAAACACTCCTCAGCAAATGAAAAAGAATGAAAATCATAACAGTCTCTCAGACCACAGTGCAATCAAATTAGAAGTCAGGATTAAGAAGCTCACTCAAAACCGCAAAAGTACATGGAAACTGAACAACCTACTCCTGAATGACTATGGATACATAACAAAATTAAAGCACAAATAAATAAGTTATTTGAAAGCAATGAGAACAAAGACACAATGTACCAGAATCTCTGGGACAGAGCTAAAGCAGTGTTTAGAGGAGAATTTATAGCACTAAATGCTCAAAGGAGAAAGCAGGAAAGATCTAAATTTGACACCCTAACATCACAATTAAAAGAACTAGAAAAGCAAGAGCAAACAAATTCAAAAGCTAGCAGAAGACAAGAAATAACTAAGACCAAAGCAGAACTGAAGGAGAGAGAAACATGAAAAACTCTTCAAAAAATCAACGAATCCAGGAGGTGTTTTATTTTATTTTATTTTTTTTTGTAAAGATCTACAAAATACATAGACTGCTAGCCAGACTATTAATAGAGAAGAAAAGAGAGAAGAATCAAGTAGATGCAATAAAAAATGATGAAGGGAATATCACCACTGATCCCATAAAAATACAAGCTACCATCAGAGAATACTATAAACACCTCTATGCAAATAAACTAGAAAATCTAGAAAAAATAGATAAATTCCTGGACACATACATCCTCCCAAGGCTAAACCAAAAAGAAGTCACATCCCTGAATAGACCAATAAAAAGTTCTGAAATTGAGGCAGTAATTAATAGCCTACCAACCAAAAAAAAAAAAAAAAAAAAAAAGCCCAGGACAAGATGAATTTACAGTCAAATTCTATCAGAGGTACAAAGAGGAGTTGGTACCATTTCTTCTGTAACTATTCCAAACAATAGAAACAGAGGGAATCCTCCCTAACTGATTTTATGAGGCCAGCATCATCCTGATACCAAACCTGGCAGAGGGACAACAAAAGAAGAAAATTTCAGGCAAAAATCCCTGATGAATATCAATGCAAAAATCCTCAATAAAATACTGGCAAACTGAATCTAGTAGCAAATCAAAAAGCTTATCTACCACAATCAAGTCAGCTTCATACCTGGGATGCAAGGCTTGTCCAACATACACAAATCTATACATGTAATCCATCACATAAACAGAACCAATGATAAAAACCACATGATTACCTGAATCAATGCAGAAAAAGCCTTCGATAAAATTCAACACCGTTTCATGCAGAAAGCTCTCAATAAACTACGTATTGATTGAACACATCTCAAAATAATAAGAGCTATTTATGACAAAGCCACAGCCAATATCATACTGAAGGGGCAAAAGCTGGAAGCATTTCTTTTGAAAACTGGCACAAGACAAAGATGCCCTCCCTCACCACTCTTATGTAAAATAGTATCAAAACTTCTGGACAGGGCAATCGGGCAAGAGAAAGAAATGCAGGGTATTCAAATAGGAAGAGAGGAAGTCAAATTGTCTAGGTTTGTGGATGACAGGATTGTATATTTAGAAAAACCATCATCTCAGCCCAAAATCTCCTTAAGCTTATAAGCAGCTTCAGCAAAGTCTCAGGATACAAAATCAGTGTGCAAAAATTACAAACATTCCTATACACCAATAATAGACAGAGAGCCAAGTCAGGAGTGAACTCCCATTCACAATTTGTACAAAGAGAATAAAATACCTAGAAATACAACTTACAAGGGATGTGAAATATCTCTTCAAGGAGAACTACAAATCACTGCTCAAGGAAGTAAGAGAGGACAGAAACAAATCGAAAAACATCCCATGCTCATGGATAGAAAGAATCAATATCACGAAAATGGTCATACTGCCCAAAGTAACTTATAAATTCAATTCTATCCCCATCAAGCTACCATTGACTTTATTCACAGAGTTGGAAAATATTTTACATTTTATATGGAAACAAAAAAGAGCCTGTAGAGCCAAGACAATCCTAAGCAAAATGAGCATAGCTGGAGGCATCATGCTACCTGACTTCAAACTATACTGCAAGGCTACAGTAACCAAAAGAGCATGGTACCAAAACAGATATATAGACCAATGGAACAGAACACAGGTCTCAGAAATAACACCACACATCTACAACCATCTGATCTTTGACAAACCTGACAGAAACAACGGGGGAAGGATGCTTTATTTAATAAATGGTGTTGGGAAAACTGGCTAGCCATATGTAGAAAACTAAAACTGGACCCCTTACTTACACCTTATACAAAAATTAACTCACAATGGATTAAACACTTAAATGTAAGACCTAAAACTATAAAAATTCTGGAAGAAAAGCTAGGTAATACCAATCAGGACATAGGTATGGGCAAAGACTTTATGACTAAAACAACAAAAGCAATGGCAACAAAAGCCAAAATTGACAAATGGAATCTAATTAAACTAAAAAGCTTCAGCACAGCAAAAGAAACTATCATCAGAGTGAACAGGCAACCTATAGAATAGGATAAAATTTTTGCAATCTATCCATCTGACAAAGGGCTAATGTCCAGAATCTACAAGGAACCTAAACAGCTTTACAAGAAAAAAAAAAAAAAAATCAAAAAGTGGGCAAAGGATATAAACAGACACTTCTCAAAAGAAGACATATATGCAGCCAATAAACATATGAAATAAAAAGTTCGTCATTACTGGTCATTACAGAAATGCAAATCAAAACCACAATGAGATACCATCTCACGTTAGTTAGAATGGCGATCATTAACAAGTCAGGAAACAAAAGATGCTGGAAAGGATGTAGAGAAATAGGAATGCTTCTACACTGTTGACTGGAGTGTCAATTAGTTCAACCATTGTGGAAGTCAGTGTGGTGATTCCTCGAGGATCTAGAACCAGAAATACCATTTGACCCAGCAATCTCATTACTGGGTACATAACCAAAGGATTATAAATTATTATACTATAAAGACACATGCACACATATGTTTATTGCAGCACTGTTCACAATAGCAAAGACTTGGATCCAAGACAAATACCCATCAATAATAAACTGGATAAAGAAAATGTGGCACATATACACCATGGAATACTATGCAGCCAGAAAAGAAGGATGAGTTCACGTCCTTTGCAGGGAGATGGATATAGCTGGAAACCATCATTCTCAGAAAACTAACACAAGAACAGAGAACCAAACACCGCATGTTCTCACTCATATCTGGGAGTTGAACAATGAGAACACATGAACACAGGGAGGGGAACATCACATGCTGGGGCCTGTCACGAGGTGGGGTGCTAGGGGAGGGATAGCATTAGAAGAAACACCTAATTTAGATGACGGGTTGATGAGTGCAGCAAACCTCCATGGTACGTGTATACCTATGTAACAAACCTACATGTTCTGCACATGTATCTCAGAACTTAAAATATAATTTTAAAAAAAGAAAGAATAAAATCTAGTGTTTGGTATAACAATAGGTTGACTATAGTTATAAACGATGTATTCTATATTTCAAAATAACTAGAAGAGTCGACTTGGAATATTACTAACACAAAGTAATGATAAATATTTTAGGTAATGGATATCCCAATTACTAGATTTGATAATTACACATTGTATTCTTGTATCAAAATATTACATGTACCCCATAAATAGGTACAACTAGCATGTACCTGTTAAAACAAAGAAAATTTTAAAAGAGTAATACTCCCATAAGAATAGTTCCCTTTGAAAACTGGCACAAGACAGGGATGCCCTCTCTAACCACTTCTATTCAACATAGTGTTGGAAGTTCTGGCTAGGGCAATCAGGCAGGAGAAAGAAATCAAGGGTATTCAGTTACGAAAAGAAGAAGTCAAATTGTCTCTCTTTGCAGATGATATGATTGTATATTTAGAAAACCCCATTGTCTAAGACCAAAATCTCCTTAAGCTGATAAGCAACTTCAGCAAAGTCTCAGGATACAAAATTAATGTGCAAAAATCACAAGCATTCTGATACATCAGTAACAGACAAACAGAGAGCCAAATCATGAATGAACTTCCATTCACAATTGCTTCAAAGAGAATAAAATACCTAGGAATCCAACTTACAAGGGATATAAAGGACCTCTTCAAGGAGAATTACAAACCACTGCTCAGTGAATTAAAAGAGGACACAAACAAATGGAAGAACATACCATGCTCATGGATAGGAAGAATCAATATCATGAAAATGGCCATACTGCCCAAGGTAATTTATAGATTCAATGCCATCCCCATCAAGCTACCAATGAGTTTCTTCACAGAATTGGAAAAAACTGCTTTAAAGTTCATATGGAACGAAAAAAGAGCCCGCATCTCCAAGACAATCCTAAGTCAAAAGAACAAAGCTGGAGGCATCACACTACCTGACTTCAAACTATACTACAAGGCTACAGTAACCAAAACAGCATGGTACTGGTACCAAAACAGAGATATAGACCAATGGGACAGAACAGAGTCCTCAGAAATAATACCACACATCTATAGCCATCTGATCTTTGACAAAACTCAGAAAAAAAACAAGAAATGGGGAAAGGATTCCCTATTTAATAAATGGTGCTGGGAAAATTGGCTAGCCATAAAAAGAAAGCTGAACCTGGATCCTTTCCTTACTCCTTATACGAAAATTAATTCAAGATGGATTAGAGACTTAAATGTTAGACCTAATACCATAAAAACCCTAGAAGAAAACCTAGGTAATACCATTCAGGACATAGGCATGGGCAAGGACTTCATGTCTAAAATACCAAAAGCAATGGCAACAAAAGCCAAAATTGACAAATGAGATCTAATTAAACTAAAGAGCTTCTGCACAGCAAAAGAAACTACCATCAGAGTGAACAGGCAACCTACAGAATGGGAGAAAATTTTTGCAATCTACTCATCTGACAAAGGGCTAATATCCAGAACCTACAAAGAACTCAAACAAATTTACAAGAAAAAAACAAACAACCCCATCCAAAAGTGGGCAAAGGATATGAACAGATAGTCCTCAAAAGAAGACATTCATACAGCCAACAGACACATGAAAAAATGCTCATCATCACTGGCCATCAGAGAAATGCAAATCAAAACCACAATGAGATACCATCTCACACCAGTTAGAATGGCAATCATTAAAAAGTCAGGAAACAACAGGTGCTAGAGAGGATGTGGAGAAATAGAAACACTTTTACACTGTTGGTGGGAATGTAAACTAGTTCAACCATTATGGAAAACAGTATGGCGGTTCCTCAAGGATCCAGAACTAGATGTACCATATGACCCAGCCATCCCATTTCTGGGTATATACCCAAAGCATTATAAATCATGCTGCTATAAAGACACATGCACAGGTATGTTTATTGTGGCACTATTCACAATAGCAAAGACTTGGAATCAACCCAAATGTCCATCAGTGACAGACTGGATTAAGAAAATGTGGCACATATACACCATGGAATACTATGCAGCCATAAAAATGGATGAGTTTATGTCCTTTGTAGGGACATGGATGTAGCTGGAAACCATCATTCTCAGCAAACTATCACAAGAACAGAAAACCAAACACCGCATGTTCTCACTCATAGGTTGGAATTGAACAATGAGATCACTTGGACTCGGGAAGGAGAACATCACACACCGGGGCCTATTATGGGGAGAGGTGAGGGGGGAGGGATTGTATTGGGTGTTATACCTGATGTAAATGATGAGTTGATGGGTGCTGACGAGTTGATGGTTGCAGCACACCAACATGGCACAAGTATACATATGTAACAAACCTGCACGTTATGCACATGTACCGTAGAACTTAAAGTATAATAATAAAAAAAGAATAGCTGCAGATGAAAAATAATTTAATTTATTCATTACAAAAGAATAATGTTGTGGAGGCTTTTGATTCTAGGTGTAGCACCCTGGTGGAACAAAAAACTCCAAGAGTAAATACGTTGAAGAGGGTAAGAGAAGTAATTTCCCATTAACTGTATCACCTCTACCCTAAGGTAACAGAACTTGGGGCCAAAAGAGGCCCAAGGAAAAGGAAATTTCTCCTACAAATTAAAGTTGAACACACAGCTTCCCCAGCCGTGCAGAATACTGCCCAGGAGATGAACTCCTCTCTTGCTCTACCCAAAACACTGAGTGCATGAGCAAAGCTGAATTCTCTGCAGTTAACTAGGAGCAGTGAAAAGGACAGGAAACACATAATAACCAGCATGCAATACACAATAATCACTCATGAATACTAATTACCAATTCATGGACTCCACCAAGAGAATTGTCCATAAGCCCTGCAGGATGACTTACCTGAGGACCCCACACACAGCCAACATGTGCCCCAAGCTCCCTTCTTCCCTGATGGAAAGAACCCCACACATCTCTGTGCATGACTCACATGAGAACAATAAATAGCATATGGATCTCATAATTGGGTCAGAATCTTAACAGTCCGCTTGAATCTTCTGGATTGAGAGAAGACATACAAACTTGAACAACTCAGGACACACTGCTCTAGGGAAAATAAATGGGAAGGTCAGAGCACCAGGTCTCACTTTGCAGCATTGAGAGAATGCAAACAATACTAAGTTTTTCCCCCTAAGAATAATTAAGAAGAGTGGAAAAGGCACATCCTTGGAAAAGGTCTGAAAGCCTCCCAGAATATCTGGCTGGGCTCACTGGTGAAGATCTTTCTTCCCCAAAGCCTGTTATAAACAGTAGAGAAGATAACTGCTTTTTCAACTGTGAAGACAACACCACAAGACTCCAGGGAACATAAAAGATTAAGGAAATATGAAATCATTGAAGGTACAAAATAAAGCTCCAGTGACTGACCCCAAAGAAATAAAGAACTACAAATTGCCTGACAAAGAATTCAAAATAATCACTTCAAAGAATCACAGCGAGCTACAAGAAAACACATAGAGACAACTAAGTGAATTCAGGAAAGTGATACACAAACAAAATTGGAAGTACAACGAAGAGATACAAACCATTAAATAAAAAAGAAAGGAAAAGAAATTCTAGAGATGCAGAATACAAAGTCTGAAGTGAAAAACGCAATCTCAGACTCAGTCAAACAGAATAATCATCAAACACGAACACAGGTCATTTGAAGTTATCTAGTCAGAGGGAAAAAAACAAAAAGGAATTATTAAAAAGAGTAAAGAAAGCACATGGGATATATTGAAAATCATCAAGCAAACCAGTATACACATTATGTAAGTAATAAAAGTAACATGGAAAAAGAAAAATGTAGAAAGCTTATTTAAAGAAATAATGACAGAAACCGTCTCAAATATGCAAGGGGAAACAAACTTCCAGATGAGGAAAGCCCTAACAACCCCAAATGGTTTGAGCCTAAAAAGGTGCTCTCACTGAGACACATTATAATTGAATTACCAAAAGTCGAAGACAGACAGTAATTGGAAAAGAGCAAGAGAAAAGCAACTTGACACATACAAGGGAACTTCCGTGAGATTTTTAAAATAATGAATAACTGAGGTTTTATTTTATTTTATTTTATTTATTTTTAACTTTTAAGTTCAGGAGTACATGTGCAGATTTGTTATATAAGTAAATTTGTGTCATGGGGCTTTGTTATATAAATAATTCCATCACCCAGGTATTAAGCTTAGTACCCATTAGTTATTTTTCCTGATCCTGTCCATACTCCCAAGCTCCACCCTCTGATAGGCCCCAATGTGTGTTGTTCCCCTCTATGTGTCCATGTGGTCTCATCATTTAGCTCCCACTTATAAGTGAGAACATGTAATATTTGGTTTTCCGTTCCTGCATTAGTTTTCAAAGGAAAATGACTTCCAGCTCCATCCATTTTCCTGCAAAGGATATGATCATGTTCTTTTTTATCACTGCATAGTAGTCCATGGTGTATATGTACCACATTTTCTTTATCCAGTCTATCATTAATGGGCACTTAGACTGATAACATGTCTTTGCTATTGTGAATAGTGCTGCAATGAACATATGCAAGCATGTGTCTTTATAATAGAATGATATATATCCTTTGGGTATATACCTGGTAATGAGATTGCTGGATCCAATGGCATTTCTGTGTTTAGGTCTTTGAGGAATCGCTACACTGTCTTCACAATGGTTTAACTAATTTAGTGAAATTGTCAACAGAAACATTGTAGACAAGAAGAGAAGGATATCATATATTCAAATACTGGAAAACAAACAAACAAACAAAAAACAGCCAGCCAAGAAATCTACACCAAGCAAAACTGCTATTCAGAAATGAGGATAAATACTTTTCCAAAAATACAAAGGCTGAGGGAGTTTAAAACCACTATAACTTTTTTACAAGAAATGCTAAAGGAAGTTCTTCAAATTGAAATAAAAGGGCACTAATTAGTAACATAAAAAATGTAGTATAAAATGCATTGGTATCAATAAATATATGGTCAAATTTTATAATGTTCAAATGCTGTAATTTTCATAGATAAATCATTTGAACTCTAATATAAAAATTAAAATACCAAAGTTTATCTGTAATAATTTCTTAATGGACATAGAGTATATATACAAAGATATAAATTGTGACATCAGTAGCATAAAATGGAAGGGTAGTAAAAATAAAAGTATATAGTTTCTGCATGTCATTAAGATTAACATGTTATAAACTTAAAACAGACTGTTATAAGATGTTTTATATAAGCCTCAATATAATAACAAAGAAAAAAACCTTTAGTGGTCACACACATACAAAAAGATAAAAGAATCAAAGCATTCCAATACAAAAACACATCAAATCACAAAGGAATAAAAAAAAAGGAAGAAGAAACTAAAACATTAGAAAACAATGAATAAAATGGGAATAGTAAGCCCATACCCATCAATAATTAAGAAGAAAAAATTAGTCAACAAAAATGTATAGTGGCTGCACAGGAACAAAAACAAACTCATAAACAAGATCCAACTATAACATGCTGCCTACAAGAGATTCACTTAAGCTTTACAGCAAAATAGGATGAAAATAAAGAGATAGAAAAATATATTCCATGCAAATTGTAGTAACAAGAAGGAAGAGAGGTGGCTACACTTAGACAAAATACAGTTTAAGTCAAAAATTGCCACAAGAGACAAAGAAATTTACTATATAATGATAAAACAGTCTATTATTCAAGATGATATTGCAATTTGCTTTATATAGTTATATGATCCAATGTTGATGAGATATATATAGCTATATAAAGCAAATTATAATAGATGTGAAGACAGTAACAAAATAATTGTATGATACTTGAACACTCTACTTTCAACAATGTATAGATCATCTGGACAGAATATCAAGAAGGAAATACTGGACTTAAACTACACTTGAGAACAAATCGACTCAAATGGAATATAAAGAATATTCCATCTAACAGTAGCAGAATATACATTCTTCTCAAGTGCTCATGGAATATTTTCCAAGACAGACAATTTGTTAGGCCTCAATGCAAGTCTTACCAAATTTAACAACATCAAAATCACATGAAGCATAATTTCAGCCACAATGTTATGAAACTAAAAATCAATTCAGAAAATTAGAAAACTCTCGATTATTTAGAAATAAATGTCCTTCTGAAAAAAGGTCAATTAATAAATCAAAAGGAAATTTTTAAAAACCTTGGACAAATGAAAATGAAAACACAATATACCAAATATTAGGAGTTGCAGCAAAAACTGTTCTAAGGAAGCACTTATGGCAATAAATATCTACATTAGGATAAAGGAAAGAATACACATAAAAAACCTAACATCACAATTCAGGAAACTACAAAAGAAGACAAAATAAGCCCAAAGTAAACATAAGGAAGAAAATAAATATCAGAGTAGAAATAATGAAATACGGAACAAAACTAATACATATATTTTTTAGCTTTTGTATTTTATTTTATTATTTTATTATTTTTATTATTATACTTTAAGTTCTAGGGTACATGTGCATAGCGATGCAGGTTTGTTACATATGTATACTTGTGACATGTTGCTGTGCTGCACCATCAGCTCCATCAGCACCCATCAACTCGTCATTTACATCAGGTATAATACAATGCAATCCTTCCCCATACTTACTCATGATAGGACCTGGTGTGTGATGTTCCTTACAGGAAGTCAAGTGATCTCTCATTGTTCAGTTCCCACCTATGAGTGAGAACATCGCGGTGTTTGGTTTTCTGTTCTTGTGATAGTTTGCTGAGAATGATGGTTTCCAGCTGCATCCATGTCCCTAAAACTGACACAAACTCATCCATTTTATGGCTTGTAGTATTCCATGGTGTCCTGTAATGCATTTTTCTTAATCAGTCTGTCACTGATGGACATTTGGGTTGATTCAAGTCTCTTTGCTAATTGTGAATAGATGCACTTAATAAACATGCATTGTGCATGTGTCATTGTAGCAGCATGATTTATAATCCTTTGGTATATACCCAGTAATGGGATGGCTGGGTCATATGGTACATCTAGTTCTAGATCTTTGAGAATGTATCATACTATTTTCCATAGTAGTTTGAACTGGTTTCAATCCACCAGCAATTGTAAAAAGTGATTCTATTTCTCCACATCCTCTCCAGCACCTGTTGTTTCTCACTTTTTATGATGCGCCATTCCTAACTGGTGTGAGATGAAGGTATCTCATTGTGGTTTTGATTTGCATTTCTCTGATGGCCAGTGATGATGAGCATTTTTCATGTGTCCTGTTGGCTGTATGGATATGTCTTCTTTTGAGAAATGTCTGTTCATATCCTTTGCCCACTTTTCGATGGGGTTGTTTGTTTTTTTTTCTTGTAAATTTGTTTAGCGAGTCCTTTGTAGGTTCTGGATATTAGCCCTTTGTCAGATGAGTAGATGGCGGCAAAATTGTCTCCCATTCTGTAGGTTGCCTGTTCACTCTGATGGTAGTTTCTTTTGCTGTGCAGAAGCTCTTTAGTTTAATGAGATCCCATTTGTCAATTTAGGCTTTTTGCTGCCGTTGCTTTTGGTGTTTTAGATATGAAGTCTTTGCCCATGCCTATGTCCTGAATGAATTTGCTACCTAGGTTTTCCTCTAGGGCTTTTATGAGTATTAGGTCTAACATTTAAGATCTTTAATCCATCTTGAATTAATTTTCGTATAAGGAGTAAGGAAAGGATCCAGTTTCAGCTTTCTACTTATGGCTAGTCAATTTTTCCCAGCACCATTTATTACATAGAATCCTTTCCCCCATTTCTTGTTCTCTCCAGGTTTGTCAACGATCAGATGACTGTAGATGTGTGATATTATTTCCTGAGGACTCTGTTCTGTTCAATGGTCTATATCTCTGTTTGGTACCAGTACCATGCTGTTTTGGTGCCTTGTAGCCTTGTAGTATAGTTTGAAGTCAGGTAGTGTGATGCCTCAGCTTTGTTCTTTTGGCTTGAAGTTGTCTTGGAGATCTTGGGCTCTTTTGATCCATATGAACTTTAAAGCAGTTTTTCCAATTCTGTGAAACTCGTTGGTAGCTTGATGGGGATGGCATTGAATCTCTAAATTACAGCAGGCAGTATGGCCATTTCGATATTGATTCTTCCTATCCATAGGCATGGTATGTTCTTCCATTTTGTTTTACGAAGTATTCTCTTTTATTTCACTGAGCAGTGGTTTGTAGTTCTCCTTGAAGAGAGGTCCTTTATATCCCTTGTAAGTTGGATTCTTAGGTATTTTTATTCTCTTTGAAGCAATTGTGAATGGAAGTTCATTCATGATTTGGCTCTCTGTTTGTCTGTTACTGATGTATCAGAATGCTTGTGATTTTTGCACATTCATTTTGTATCCTGAGACTTTGCTGAAGTTGCTTATCAGCTTAAAAGGAGATTTTGGGCTGAGACAATGGGATTTCTAAATATACAATCATATACATCTGCAAAGAGCTGCAAAGAGGGACAATTTGACTTCTTCTTTTCCTAACTGAATACTCTTGATTTCTTTCTCTTGCCTGAAGTTACCTAGCCAGAACTTCCAACACTGTGTTGAATAGGAGTGGTGAGAGGGCATCCTGTTAATGCCGATTTTCAAGGAATTTTTCCAGTTTTGCCCATTCAGTATGATATTGGCTGTGGCTTTGTCATAAATAGCTCTTATTATTTTGAGTGCGTTCGTAATACCAGATTGTGGTACGTTTTTTAGCATGGAAGGGCTGTTGAATTTTGTCAAAGCCTTTTCTGCATCTAATGAGATAATCATGTGGTTTTGTCTTTGGTTCTGTTTATATGCTGGATTGTTTATTGATTTTCGAATGTTGAACCAATACTTGCATCCGAGGGATGAAGCCCATGATCATGGTGGATAAACTGTTGATATGCTGCTGAATCCGGTTTCCAGTATTTTATTGAGGATTTTTTGCATCGATGTTCATCAGGGATGGCCCCAATTCTAAAATTCTCTTTTTTGTTGTGTCTCTGCCAGGCTTGGTATCCAGGATGATGTTGGCCTCATAAAATGAGTTAGGGAGTATTCTCTCTTTTCTATTGATTGGAATGAACAGAAGGAACGGTACCAGCTCCTCACTTGTACCGCTATTGGTAGAATTCAGCTGTGAATCCATCTGGTCCTGGACTTTTTTGGTTGGTAGGCTATTAATTATTTGCCTCGAATTTCAAGAGCCTGCTATTGGTCTGTCGAGTTCAGCATGTATGGTTTAGTCTTGTGTTCATCAGAAACATATATAAACATAGAAATATTACAGTATTATAATGTGCCTTGATCAACATCATAAATATGGTTTATTATTGACAGAAACATCATATGCAGCATTGTTGTATTAAAACATCCTATTCATCTCTCAGGAAGAAAGATTTTAAACCCAGAATTTCATATCCAGTCAAACTAAGTTTCATAAGTGAAGGAGAAATAAAATCCTTTACAGATAAGCAAATGCTTAGAGATTTTGTCACCACCATTAGTACTGCCTTACAAGAGACCCTGGAAGGAAGCACTCAACATGGAAAGGAACAACCGGTACCAGCCATTGCAAAAACATGCCAAAATGTAAAGACCATCGGGAAACAGGAAGAGAAACTGCATCAACTAACGAGCAAAATAACCAGTTAATATCATAATGGCAGGATCAAGTTCCACACATAAACAATAACCTTAAATGTAAGTGGACTAAATGCCAGATAAAAAGACACAGACTGGCAAACTGGATAAGAGTCAAGACCCATCAGGCTGCTGTATTCAGAGACCCATCTCACATGCAGGGACATACATAGGCTCAAAATAGGGATGGAGGAAGATTTACCAAGCAAAATGGAGAACAAAAAATCAGGGGTTGCAATCCTAGTCTCTGATAAAACAGACTTTAAACCATCAAGATCAAAAGAGAGACAAGAAGGCCATTACGCCAATGGTAAAAGTCAATTCAGCAGAAGGCTGCTATCCTAAATAGATATGCACCAATACAGGAGGCACCAGATTCATAAAACAAGTCCTTAGAGACTTACAAAGAGACTTAGACTCCAATACAATAATAATGGGAGACTTCAACACTCCATTGTCAACATTAGACAGACCAACGAGACAGAAAGTTAACAAGGATATCCAGGAATTGAACTCAGCTCTGCAGCAAGCAGACCTAATAGACATCTATAGAACTCTCCACCCCAAATCAACAGAATATACATTCTTCACAGCACCACATCGCACTTATTCCAAAATCGACCACGTAATTGGAATTAAAGCACTCCTCAGCAAATGTACAAGAACAGAAATTATAACAAACTGTCTCTCAGACCACAGTGCCATCAAACTAGAAGTCAGGACTAAGAAACTCAATCAAAACCGCTCAACTACATGGAAACTGAACAATCTGCTCCTGAATGACTACTGGGTACATAACGAAATGAAGGCAGAAATAAGGATGTTCTTTGAAACCAATGAGAACAAAGATACAACATACCAGAATCTCTGGGACACATTTAAAGCAGTGTGTAGAGGGAAATTTATAGCACTAAATGCCCACAAGAGAAAGCAGGAAAGATCTAAAATTGACACTCTCACATCACAATTAAAAGAACTAGAGAAGCAAGAGCAAACACATTCAAAACCTAGCAGAAGGCAAGAAATAACTAAGATCAGAGCAGAACTGAAGGAGATAGAGACACAAAAAACCCTCCAAAGAATCAATGAATCCAGGAGTTGGTTTTTTGAAAAGATCAACAAAATTGACAGACCGCTAGCAAGACTAATAAAGAAGAAAAGAGAGAAGAATCAAATAGACGCAATAAAAAATGATAAAGGGGATATCACCACCGACCCCACAGAAATACAATCTACCATCAGAGAATACTATAAACACATCTACGCAAATAAAATAGAAAAACTAATATTTTTTTTAAAAATGAAGAACATTGACAAAACATTAGCTGGACTACCTAAGAAAATAGAGAAAAGACTCAAATAAATAAAATAAAAAATAAGTGGACATAGCAAGTGGTAACGCAGAAGTATAAAAATTGTAAGAGACTAATATAAACAATTATATGCCAACAGATTGGATAACCTATAAGAAATAAACAATTTCCTAGAAACATAGAACCTACACCATAAAAACTACAAAGGCTGCATCATTAATAAACTGAAAGTCTGAACACGCCAATCATGAATAAAAAGAGTAAATAAGTAATCAATTCTCCCAAAAAAAAGAAGCCCAGGACCTGATGGCTTCACTAATGAATTTTACCAATGATTTAAAGAAAAATCAATGGCAATCTTCAAACTCTTCAGAAAAGTCAAAGAGGAGGAAAAAATTACAGACCCATTCTACAATTCCAGAATTACGCCGATATCAAAGCCAGATAAAAAAAGAAAATTATAGGTAAATATCTGAGATTAACATAAATATAAAAATCTTCAATATAACACCAGAAAACCTCATTCAACAGCATGTTAAAAGGATAATACAAAACAATTAATTGAGAATTTTCCCTGGGATGAATAGATGTTTTAATACAACAATGTGCTGCATATGATGTTTTGGTCAATAATAACCATATTTACAATGTTGATCACATAATATTATAATACCAGTAATATTTCTATGTTTATATATGTTTGGATAAGCACATACTTACCATTGTGTTAAAATTGCCTACAATTTTCAGTACAGTAACATGCTGTCCATGTTAGTATTCTAGGAACTATAGATTATACTATATAACCAAGGTTTGTAGTAGGCTATACCATCTATGCTTCTATAATTACACTCCATATTGTTCACACAATAACAAAATTGTCTAACAATGCATTTCTACAAATGTATCACAATGGTTAAGGGACACAAGTCTGCATATGAAAATCAATAAACATGATACACCACATTACCAGAATGAAGGATAAAAATCACAGTATCATTTCATTAGATGTAAAGAAAAATACACTTGACAAAATTCAACATTATTTTTTATGATAAAAGCTCTCAACAAATTAAGTACAGAAGAAATGTACCTCAACACAATCAAGGTCATATATCACAAGCCCACAGCTATCATCAAACTTAATGGTGAAAAGCTGAGAGTTTTTCCTCATAAGGAATAAGACAAAGGTGTTCACTATGGCTATTTCTATTGAACATGTTACTGGAAGTCCTAGAGCAATGAGGCAATAAATAAATAAATAAATAGCATGCAAATTGGAAAGGAAAACATGAAATTGTCTGTTTGCAAATGACATGCTCTCATACATAAAAATCCTAATATTTCACATAAAATGTTAGAAATAAATCAGAAAATAATCTAATTTACAACAGCATTAAAACGATTAAAATACTCAGGTGTAAGTTCAACCAAGAGGAGAAAGTCTGTACACTAATAATTATAAAACATTGATAAAAAAATAAAATAAGCAGAAAAGAATGGAGAGACATTCCATGTTCACAGATTGGAAAAGTTAATATTGTTAATATCTTCATATGAACCAACCAGACCTACACTCAATGCAATTCCTATCAAAATTCAAATGACATTTTCTTACATAAATAGAAAAGATAATCCTAAAATTTGTATGGAGCTAAAAAAAAGCCATGAATAGCCTAAGCAATCTTTATCAAAATAATAATAATAATAATAATAATATGGAAGCATCACACTTCCTAATTTAAAGTTACATTACAAAGCTATCGTAATCAAAACAGTATGGTACTGGCATAAAAACAGACACATTGCCTGATTGAATAGAATAGAAAGCAAATAAAACTAAACCCATGCATATAAAGTCAAAAAACTTTTGACAAAAGTAACAAGAATACAGAGTGAAGAAAGAACAATCTCTTCAATAAGTTATTTTATGAAACCTGGATATCCATTTGCAAAAGAATGAAATTAATCCCTTATCTTAAACCATACACAAAAATCATCTCAAAATGGATTGAATATTTAAACATAAGACTCGCCAGTTCTCAGACCAGGAAATTAGCATCTTTCTGATTCGAGTTGGGAGCAGCTTCTCCAATGTGAACCCCTTCCAGGCTTCCCATTAGATGACTGACTAGAGATGTCAAATGCCAGTTCTCCTTACAAAAGAGATCAAAGTTATGGGTGAGCAGTCACCCCGAGTGGAAAGCTGAGGGAAGAGTGCCAAAAACTCTCAGAGAGGTATATAATAAGTTGGGGTACAGAAAAGAAAGGCAGCAAAAATCTGGCAGAGATTGGCCCCCAAAAAGCTTGGAGTTCCATGGACAGGTTAGGTAGGGTATTTCTTTGCTTCCCTCAGCCCTGCAAAAGACTGCTGACCAACAAATTGTTGGAAAGTTCCTCTGCCCTCATGAGCCTGAGTAACACTCTCAATGGTTATTTGGGAACTTCCTGGGGGCAGAACACTGGTTGGTGAGCTCCTGCAGTTGTACTCACATGATTCTTCAACCCAAATTCAGGTGGAAGGTGTCATAAAGGTTTTGCACCCAGTATAAGCCACCATCCTGCCCATGGAATCTCAGCTCTTATTTCACTGCATCAACAGATATCCTGCAAACATATCCCAGAATCTGCTTTGACTTCAACAAATAAGAGGATGATTAGATCTCTAGGGAACTGCAGGATCCCTAGAGATCTAGCCTTTGGCATGAGCCACCATTATGGGAATGGTAAGCAGAGTCCTCCAAAGCACCCCTTGCAACAAAGGAAACACAGGTACAATGCTGATCTCCAATGCAGGAGAGAGTATGGTTCTGTCTCAGTGGATGCACTAGTGACTGGCAACAAATGTAGAGAGGAGATTGCCTCCTGCTACCCCATCTATTGCCGCAGACGCAGCCAAGGATTTTCCCACTGGGGGCTGGTGCAAGTGCACTTTGTGGTAGCTTTTCTAGCACTTTTAATAGCGGCTCCATCCACACTGAATGTGTGCCTACCTCCTGAGCTCAAACAATGACTGGGGTTCATCTTCCTCTCTCTACACAGAGTGGTAGCATCCCTGCCACAGAGTGCAGAGCAGCCACAGAGCTGTATGTTTTGGGCTGCAGGAAGATGTCTGCCCAAAGGCAATTTTGGCAGAAGCTGGCAGATGGGCGTTTCCTGCAGGCCTCAGTCACATTGTGGACTAGAGATAAAGGACAGCATCTATCTGAACTGAAGGTTATGATCCCTGTGTCAGGGGCATTATAGGGAAGCAGACTATGTTCCTCCCTGTCCAGGACAAGTTGCTGGTGCAGACCCCTCCCGTAAGTTCTCAGCATATCAAACCAAACACTCCCTCCACCACTCCCATCAGGGTGGATGTTTCCATACTTCATTAGAGTACCCCAGGGTAAGCTGTGTCTTAGGCATCCCCTACTCTACTGTAGACCAAACTTGCCACCAAATAAAAACCTGCTGACACATCATAGTGCGAAGGTGCAAGATAAACTTTCTGAGAGCTCTGCACTCCCAGCTCACAGAAGATAGTGTGCCAGATCATATGGCCAATGCATCACTACAATAAGCAGCATTTGAGAAAGCCACAACACAAAAATTATATATAGCCAAATAACTCATACAGAGCCCTGTGGGCACCTTGAAAGCACCCAGAGATGGAGCCAAAAGATTATACAGGACATCCATTACAATCATACCACTGAGGAATTTTTATCTATACAATCCCAATTTCAAAACTAAGAAGTGACAGCTTCTTCAAATGAGAAGGAACCAGTGCAAGAACTCTGGCAGTGCAATAAGGGAGTTTTGACATCCCTGAAGGACATCAATATCTCCATAGTAATGGATCCTAACCAAAATGAACATTTTGAAATTACAGATAAAGAATTGAAAATATAGATTGTAAGGTAGTTCAATTAGATTCAAAAGAATGTTGAAAACCAACATAAATACATTTTAAAAATTCAGGATAGGAAAGATGAGACAAATGTATTGAAAAAACAGATCTTCTGAATATTAAAAAGTCACTAAATGAATTACAAAATACAGTTGAAAACTTTAACAACATAGTAGATGAGGTAGAAGAAAGAATTTCAGAACTTGAAGACTGTTCTTTTAAATTAACACAGAGAAAAAATTTAAAAAAATTTAAAAATGGGGCAACCCCCTTTGGGTCCCCTCCCATTTTATGGGAGCTCTGTTTTCACCCTATTAAATCTTGCAACCCCCTTTGGGTCCCCTCCCATTTTATGGGAGCTCTGTTTTCACTCTATTAAATCTTGCAACTGCACACTCTTCTGGTCCGTGTTTGTTATGGCTGGAGTTTAGCTTTCGCTCACCATTCACCCCTGCTGTTTGCCACCATCACAGACCCGCCACTGATTTCCACCCCTCTGGAGCTGGCAGGGTGTCTGCTGTGCTCCTGATCCAGAGAGGTGCCCATTGCCACTCCCGATTGGGCTAAAGGCTCACCATTGTTCCTGCATGGCTAAGTGCCTGGGTTTGTCCTAATCAAGCTGAACACTAGTTGCAGGGTTCCACGGTTCTCTTCTATGACCCACAGCTTCTATTAGAGGTATAACACTCACTGCATGGTGCAAGATTCCATTCCTTGGAATCCATGAGGCCAAGAATCCCAGGTGAGAGAACATGAGGCTTTCCACAATCTTGGAAGCGGCCCACCACCATCTTGGGAGTTCTAGGAGCAAGGAGCCCCCCAGTAACATTTGGCGACCATGAAGGGACCTCCAAAGTGGTGAGTAATATTGGACCACTTTCACTTGCTATTCTGTCCTATCCTTCCTTATAACTGGAGGAAAATGCCAGGCACCTGTCAGCCAGTTAAAAATGATTAGCGTGGCTGCTGGGCTTAAGGCTCAAGTGTGGGGCTGTCTGGGAGAGGGCTTTCTAACAACCCCCAACCCTTCTGGGTTGGGAGTGTTGGTCTGCCTGGAACCAGCTTCTGCTTTCAATTTTCCTGGGAAAGCTGAGGGCTGACTAGAGGCAGAAAGCCAATCATCCCGAACTCCCAGCATTAGCCAGTTGAGATCATGGCACAGTCAGAAGTCTCTACTCAACAGTCGCCCATGAGTGCGCCCCTACCTTTCCTTCTGACCCAAACCTCCTGGGTCCTGACCATGACTTTCTTGAAAGAGAAGCCCCAAATTCTCCTTACCTCTGAATCTACTTCCTCCAATCCCTGCCTCCTAGATACTAATGCTTCAGACTTTCACTTCCTCTCCCAAGTATTAGAGCAGGTTGTATCTCCAAAGGGATCTAAGGAAGCTCTACGCTGCATCCTTAGGCCCCTAGGCTATGAACCCAGGGAGTCTTGTCCCTGGTGTCCCTCCCAATTTAGGCATACAATTTAGCTCTTGACATGAGCAGTTGTGTGGGACCTGTTCTCCACCACCCTTGACAGGGCCTTAGAACTGATAACCCAGTACTTTAACAACTGGAACTGGGTCTACAACAACATAATAGATCAGGATGAAAGCAAATTGAGTAAATAAAAGGGAGGCACATATTCCTATAGTGGCAAATGGGGGCAAGAAGTGAACGTCCTTTCACTGTGTTTCCAAAATCCATCTACAAAGACAGAAAGGAGAAAGAAAGAGAAAGACAGAAGTAGTAAAGAACAAAACAGTGTACCCTATTTCTTTAAAAGCCAGGGTGAATTTAAAACCTATAATTGATAACTGAAGGTTTTCTCCATGACCCTATAACTTTGTTGTCAGTGTAAACAAGGGCATAGCCCAAAAGCACTGAGGCCACTGACAACCAGTAACCTTCCTATAAAAAAATCTTTAACCCAGGAACCTGCTGATGGCCCAAATGCATTCAATCTGTAGCAGCAACTGTTTTGCTAACAGAAGAAAGTAGAAAGTTAGCCTTTAGAGGAAACCTCATTGTGAGCACACCTCACTAGTTCAGAACTATCCTATGTCAAAAAAGCAAAAAGGTAGCTTACTAACTAAAAAAATCTTAAAGTATGGGGCTATTCTGTTAGAGAAAGATAATTTAACATTAACCACTGAAAATTCCCTTAACCCAGCAGGTTTCCTAACGGGTGATTTAAATCTTAATTACCATACAAAGGTCTGACCAGACCTAGCAGGAACTCCCTTCAGGACAGGACAATAGATGGTTCCTCCGAGGTGGTTGAGAAAAAAACACAATGGGTATTCAATAATTGGGAGGCACTGAGGAAGCATACTTCTCTGTCACCTGACTCCATTGAAGTCCAACTAATATTAAAGGATAAGTTTATCACTAAGTCAGCTGCAGACATTAGAAAAAAACCTTAAAAAGTCTGCCTTAGGCCTGGAGAAAAACTTAGAAACTCGATTGAACTTGGCAACCTCAGCTTTTTATAACAGAAATCAGGAGAAGCAGGCGGAATGGGACAAATGAAATAAGAAAAAGGCCACCGCTTTAGTCGTGGCCCTCAGGCAAGTGGAATTTGGAGGCTTTGGAACACGGAAAGTCTGGGCAAATTGAATGCCTAATAGAGCTTGTTTCCAGTGTGGTCTACAAGGACACTTTAAAAAAGATTGTCCAAGTAGAAATAAGCCACCCCCTTGTCCATGCCCCTTATGTCAAGGGAATCACTGGAAGGCCCACTGCCCCAGGGGACGAAGGTCCTCTGAGTCAGAAACCACTAAGCAGATGATCCAGCAGCAGGACTGAAGGTACCCAGGGCAAGCACCAGCCCATGCCATCACCCTCACACAGCCCCGGGTATGCTTGACCATTGAGGACCAGGAGGTTAACTGTCTCCTGGACATTGGCACAGCCTTCTCAGTCTTACTCTCCTGTCCTGGACAACTGTCCTCCAGATCTGTCACTATCCGAGGGGTCCTAGGACAGCCAGTCACTAGATACTTCTCCCAGCCACTAAGTTGTGATTGGGGAACTTTACCCTTTTCACACACTTTTCTAATTATGCCTGAAAGCCCCACTCCCTTGTTAGGGAGAGACATTCTAGCAAAAGCAGGGGTCATTATACACCTGAACATAGGAGAAGGAACACCCGTTTGTTGTCCCCTGCTTGAGGAAGAAATTAATCCTGAAGTCTGGGCAACAGAAGGACACTATGAACGAGCAAAGAATGCCCGTCCTGTTCAAGTTAGACTAAAGGATTCCACCTCCTTTTCCTACCAAAGGCAGTACCCCCTTAGACCCGAGGCCCAACAAGGACTCCAAAAGATTGTTAAGGACCTAAAAGCCCAAGGTCTAGTAAAACCATGCAGTAGTACCTGCAATACTCCAATTTTAGGAGTACAGAAACCCAACAGACAGTGGAGGTTAGGGCAAGATCTCAGGATTATCAATGAGGCCGTTGTCGCTCTATATCCAGCTGTACCTAACCCTTATGCTCTGCTTTCCCAAATACCAGAGGAAGCAGAGTGGTTTACAGTCCTGGACCTTAAGGATGCCTCTTTCTGCATCCCTGTATATCCTGACTCTCAATTCTTGTTTGCCTTTGAAGATCCTTCAAACCCAACGTCTCAACTCACCTGGACTGTTTTACCCCAAGGGTTCAGAGATAGACCCCATCTATGTGGCTAGGCATTAACTCAAGACTTGAGCCAGTTCTCATACCTGGAAATTCTTGTCATTTGGTATGTGGATGATTTACTTTTAGCCACCCATTCAGAAACCTTGTGCCATCAAGCCACCCAAGCGCTCTATACACACACACACACACACACACACACACACACACACACACACAATTTATTTATTATTATCTTTTTTTGAGACAGAATCTCACTCTGTCGCCCAGGCTGGAGTGCAGGGGTGTGATCTCAGCTCACTGCAGGCTCCGCCTCCTGGGTTCACACCATTCTCCTGCCTCAGTCTCCCAAGTGGCTGGGACTGCAGGCACCCGCCAGCACACCCGGCTAATTTTTTTGTATTTTTGGTAGAGACAAGGTTTTGCCGTGTTGACCAGGATGGTCTTAATCTCCTGACCTTGTGATCTGCCTGCCTTGTTCCTCCCAGGTTGCTGGGATTGCAGGCGTGAGCCACTGCACCCAGTCCCACCCAAGTGCTCTTAAATTCCCTCACCACCTGTGGCTACAAGGTTTCCAAACCAAAGGCTCAGCTCTTCTCACAGCAGGTTAAATACTTAGGGCTAAAATTATCCATAGGCACCAGGGCCCTCAGTGACAAATGTATCCAGCCTGTACTGGCTTATCCTCATCCCAAAACCCTAAAGCAACTAAGAGGGTTCCTTGGTATAACCGGCGTCTGCCAAATATGGATTCCCAGTACAGAAAATAGCCAGGCCATTATATACACGAATCAAGAAAACTCTGAAAGCCAATACCATTTAGTAAGATGGACAACTGAAGCAGAAGCAGTTTTCCAGGCCCTAAAGAAGGCCCTAACCCAAGCCCCAGTGTTACGCTTGCCAACAGGGCAAGATTTTTCTTTATATGTAACAGAAAAAACAAGAATAGCTCTAGGAGTCCTTACACAGGTCCGAGGGACTAGTTTGTAACCCGTGGCATACCTGAGCAAGAAAATTGATGTAGTGGCAAAGGATTGGCCTCATTATTTATGGGTAGTGGCAGTAGTAGCAGTCTTAGTATCTGAAGCAGTTAAAATGACACAGGGAAGAGATCTTACTGTATGGACATCTTGTGATGTGAATGGCATACTCATTGATAGAAGGACCAGTGCTGTGACTGTGCACTTGTGCAACTCTTAATCGAGTCACATTTCTTCCAGACAATGAAGAAAAAACAGAACATAACTATCAACAAGTAATTGCTCAAACCTACGCTGCTCGAGGGGACCTTCTAGAGGTTCCCTTGACTGATCCCAACCTCAACTTGTACACTGATGGAAGTTTCTTTGTAGAAAAAGGACTTCAAAAGTCAGATTATGCAGTGGCCAGTGATAATGGAATACTTGAAAATAATCCCCTAACTCCAGGAACTAGCGCTCAGCTGGCAGAACTAATAGCCCTCACTCAGGCACTAAAATTAGGAGAAGGAAAAAGGGTAAATATATATACAGACTCTAAGTATGCTTACCTAGTCCTCCATGTCCGCGCAGCAATATGGAGGGAAAGGGAATTCCTAACTTCGGAGAGAACACCTATCAAACATCAGGAAGCCATTAGGAGATTATTATTGGCTGCACAGAAATCTAAAGTGGTGGTAGTCTTACACTGCTGGGGGTCATCAGAAAGGAAAGGAAAGGGAAATAGAAGGGAAACGCCAAGCGGATATTGAAGCCAAAAGAGCCGCAAGGCAGGACCCTCCATAAGAAATGCTTATAGAAGGACCCCTAGTATGTGGTAATCCCCTCTGGGAAACTAAGCCCCAGTACTTAGCAGGAGAAATAGAATGGGGAACCTCACAAGGACATAGTTTCTTCCCCTCAGGATGACTAGCCACCGAAGTAGGGAAAATATTTTTGCCTGCAGCTAACCCATGGAAATTACTTAAAACGCTTCACCAAACCTTTCACTTAAGCATTGATAGCACCCATCAGATGGCCAAATTATTATTTACTGGACCAGGCCTTTTCAAAATTATCAAGCAGATAGTCGGGGCCTGTGAAGTGTGTCAAAGAAATAATCCTCTGCACTGCAGGCCATACAAATCCCCTGCACTGCAGGCCATACATTTCAATCCCTTTATCTTTAACCTCCTTGTTGTCTCTTCCAGAATCAAAGCTATAAAACTACAAATCATTCTTCAAATGGAGCCCCAGATGCAGTCCATGACTAAGATCTACCGTGGATTCCTGGACCAGTCTGCTAGCCCATGCTCCGAGGTTGATAACATCCAAGGCACCCCCCAAGAAAATCTCAACTGCACAACCCTTACTACACCCCAATTCAGCAGGAGGCAGTTAGAGCGATCGTCAGCCAACCTCCCCAACAGCACTTGGGTTTTCCTGTTGAGGGGGGAGTACTGAGAGACAGGACTAGCTGGATTTCCTAGGCCGATTAAGAATTCCTAAGCCTAGCTGGGAAGGTGACCACATCCACCTTTAAACACGGGGCTTGCAACTTAGTTCACACCTGACCAGTCACGTAGTAAAGAGAGCTCACTAAAATGCTAATTGGGCTAAAACAGGAGGTAAAGAAATAGCGAATTATTTATTGCCTGAAAGTACAAGGGGAGGGACAATGATCGGGATATGAAACCCAGACATTCGAGCCAGCAATGGCAACCACCTTTGGGTCCCCTCCCGTTTTATGGGAGCTCTGTTTTCACTCTCTTAAATCTTGCAACTGCAAAAAATAATAATAATAATAATACATTTAAAAATGAACAACATCTTCAAGAAATATAAGATTATGTAAAGCAACCAGATCCACAATGCATGGCCATTCCTGAGGGAGAAGAAGAAAAAGTAAGAAGTTTGGAAAACATATTTGATGGAATAATTCAGGAAACATTTCCTGATCTTGTTAGAGTTATAGATATCCAGATACCAGAAATTCTGAGAACACCTGTGAGATACTACAGAAGATTAATATCATCAAGGCATATAATTATCTGATTATCCAAGTTCAATGTGAAAAAACAAATCTTAAAAGCAGCTACACTCATGGGTATTTGGGTTGGTTCTGTCTTTGCTATTGTGAATAGTGCCGCAATAAACATACGTGTGCATGTGTATTTACAGCAGCATGATTTATAATTATTTGGGTATATACCCAGTAATGGGATGGCTGGGTCAAATGGTATTTCTAGTTCTAGATACTTTTGATAGCCTGGATTAAGAAAATGTGGCACATATACACCATGGAATACTATGCAGCCATAAAAACAGATGAGCTCATGTCCTTTGTAGGGACATGGATGAAGTTGGAAACCATCATTCTCAGCAATCTATCACAAGGACAGGAAACCAAACACCGTATGCTCTCACTCACAGGTGGGAATTGAACAATGAGAACACTTGGACACAGGAAGCGGAACATCACACACCGGGGACTGTCGTGGGGTGGGGGAAGAGGGGAGGGATAGCATTAGGAGATATACATAATGTAAATGACGAGTTAATGGGTGCAACACCCCAACATGGCACACGTATATGTACGTAACAAACTTGCATGCTGTGCACATGTACCCTAGAACTTAAACTATAATAATAAAAACAAAGAAAAAAAAAAAAGCAGCTACAGAGAATCATCAAATCACCTATGATTGAAATCCCACTGGTCTAACAGTGGACTTCTCAGCAGAAACTTAACAAGCCAGTAGAGATTGAGAGCCTGTTTTCAGCCTCTGTGAAGAAAAAGAAAAAGAAAAAATCTCGGTAAAGAATTTTATATCCCACCAATTAAGCTTTATAAATGAAAAAGAAGTAAAGTATTTCCCATATAAGCAAATGGTAAGGGAATTCATCACCACTGAACTAGCCCTACAAGAAATGCTCAAAGGAGTACTAAATATGGAAACAAAAAACTGACACTGACATCATAAAAGCACATGTCACATGTGCACATGAGCAAAACTTACAGATCTTATATGGCAATTACATGACTGAGACTACAAAGCACATAGTTAACATCAATGTGACAGAAACAGAACCTCATATATCAGTACTAACATTGAATGTAAATGGCCTAAATACTTCACTTAAAAGATACAGGCTGGCATATTCGATGGAAAAGCAAGACCCAACTAACTGCTGCCTAAGACACCCACCTACTGGCTACAGACAAAAAGCAAAAGGGGGAAGAAGATGTATCACACACGGAACAGAAAATTGAGCTATTCTTTAAACGAACAGAAGTAAACAAAAAACAAAGAAGGGCATTATATAATGAGAAATGTAACTATCCTAAATATATATGCATGCTACACTGGAAGACCAAATTCATACAAAAAAAAATACGACTACACCTAAGAAAATAGAAAGCAATATGAAAATAGTGGGAAACACAAATAACTCACTGACAATACTAGACAGATCACGAAGGCAGGAAATCAATAAACTCTGGACTTAACTTGAACCCAGATCAAATGAACCACATAGATATTTACATAACATTTGACAATGTTATATAAATGACAGAATATACATTTTTCTTATCTCCATATAGAACATTCTCCCAAATTAACCACATGCTTGGCCATATAGCAAGGCTCAATACACTTGAAAAAATAATAATTATATCAAGTACCTAATTGGACCATAGTGGGATAAATGTAGAAATCGATATGAAGAGGAACTCTCAAAACAACACAAATACATGGGAACGAAACAACTTGCTCCTGAATGACTTTTGGGTAAACAATGAAATTAAGGCAGAAATAAAATAATATTTTTGAAACAAATAAAAATAGAGACATAACATACCAAAACTCCTGGGATGCAACAATAGCAGTATTAAGAGGAAAAATCATGGCATTAAATGCCTTCATCAAAAAGAGAGAAAAATCTCAAACCTACAACCTAATGTTTCACTTCAAGGAACTAGAATAACAAGAAAAAAAAAAAACAAAACTAAACCTAAAGCTAGCAGAATAAAAGAAATAAACACCAGAGCAGCACTAAATGAAATTAAGATTAAAATAATTATACTATCACTAAAATTAAAAGTTTGTTCTTTGAAAGGATAGACAAAATTGATAGACTACCAGCTAGATTAACTGAGAAGACAGCTGACTCAAATAAACACAATCAGAAATGATAGAGTTGACGTTACAATCAATATCACAAACACAAAAAATCATCAGAGACTATAATGAACACAACCTAGAAAACATGGATACTTCCTGGAAACATACAGCCTCCCAAGACTGAACCAGAAAGAAATGGAAAGCCTAAACAGACCAATAACAAGTAATGAATTTGAATCCGTAATATAAAATATCCAACAAAAATGGCCCAGGACCAAATTGATTCACAGCTGGATTTTACCAGACATACAAAGAAGAACTTGTTCCAATCTTGCTTAAACTATGCCAAAAAAATCAAGGAAGAACTATTCTTCTCTAACTCATTCTATGAAAGCAGTATCACCTGATACAAATATTACACAAGGAAATAATTTTTTTAAAAAACCCTACAAGCTAATATACCTGGTGCATATTGCTGCATAAATCCACAATAAAATACTAGCAAATTAAAACAAACAGTACATCAAGCCATGTGGGTTTGATCCAAGAGATTCAAGGATGGCTCAACATATGCAAATCAATAATGTAATTAACCACATAAACAGAATTAAAAACAAACACTATATGATCATCTCAATTGATGAAGAAAAACGACTTGATAAAATCCAACATTTCTTCACAACCAACTGGGCATTGAAAATACATACCTCAAATTAATAAAAGCCATCTATGACAAATCCATAGCCAACATCATACTGAATGAGGATAAGGTTAAAGCATTCCTCCTAAGAACTGAACAGGATATTGGTGGTGTCCATCATGGGCAAGCTAAGAAAGGCCATGGCGCCAGCAGAAATCCTGAACGGGAAGGAGGTCTCCGCGCAAATAAGGGCAAGACTGAAGAATCAAGTCATTCAGTTGAAGGAGCAAGTACCTGGTTTCACACCAGACCTGGCAATATTACAGGTTGGCAACAGAGATGATTCCAATCTTTACATAATGTGAAGCTGAAGGCTGCTGAAGAGATTGGGATGAAAGCCACCGACATTAAGTTACCAAGAACAACCACAGAATCTGAGGTGATCAAGTATATTATATCTTTGAATGAAGACTACTATACACGGGTTCATAGTGCAGCTACCTCTAGATTCAGAGAATTCCATTAACACTGAAAAGACTGATCAATGCTATTGCACCTGAAATGGATGTGGATGGATTGACTAGCATCAGTGCTGGGAAACTTGCTAGAGGTGACCTAAATGACTGTTTGCCTTGTATGCCTAAAGGATGCTTGGAACTCATCAAAGAGGCAGGGGTGCAGATTGCCAGAAGGCATGCTGTGGTGATTGGGCACAGTAAAATAGTCGGGGCCCCGATGAATGACTTGCTTCTGTGGAACAATGCCACAGTGACCACCTGCCGCCCCAAGACTGCCAATCTGGATGAGGAAGTAAATAAAGGTGACATACTGGTGGTTGCAACTGGTTGGCCTGAAATGGTTAAAGGAGAATGGATCAAACCTGGGGCAATAGTCATCCACTGTAGAATCAACTATGTCCCACATGATAAAAAAAAAAAAAAAACAAATGGGAGAAAAGTTGTGGTTGATGTGGCATACGACGGAGCCTGTTCCTGGTAGCTTAAGGCCCATGATGGTTGCAATGCTCATACAGAGCACAGTAGAGAGTACCAAGTGTTTCCTGGAGAAATTTAAGCCAGGAAAGTGGATGAATCAGTATAACAACCTTAACTTCAAGACACCTGTTCCAAGTGATATTGATATATCACGATCTTGTAAACTGCAGCCCATTGGTAAGCTGGCTCAAGAAATTGGTCTGCTGTCTGAAGAGGTAGAATTATATGGTGAAACAAAGGCCAAAGTTCTGCTGTCAGCACTAGAACACCTGAAGCACCAGCCTGATGGGAAATACCGGGTGGTGACTGGAATAACCCCAACACTCCGGGAGAAGGGAAAAGCACGACTACAATCGGGCTGCTGCAAGCCCTTTTTGCCCATATCTACCAGAACATTTTTGTGTGTGCGACAGCCTTCTCAGGGCCCCATCTTTGGATTAAAAGGTGGTGCCGCAGGAGGTGGCTACTCCCAGATCATTCCTATGGAAGAGTTTAATCTCCACCTCACAGGTGACATCCATGCCATCACTGTAGCTAATAACCTCATTGCTGCGGCCATTGATGCTCAGATATTTCATGAACTGCCCCAGACAGACAAGGCTCTCTTTAATCGTTTGGTGCTATCAGTAAATGGAGTGAGAAAGTTCTCTGATATCCACATCCGAAGGTTAAATAGACTAGGCATTGAAAAGACTGACCCTACCACACTGACAGATGAAGAGATAAACAGATTTGTAAGATTGGACATTGATCCAGAAATCAAAACTTGGCAAAGAGTGTTGGATACCAATGATAGATTCCTGAGGAAGATCATGATTGGACAGGCTCCAACAAAGAAAGGTCACATAAGGACGGCCCAGTTTGATATCTCTGTGGCCAGTGAAATTATGGCTGTCCTGGCTCTCACCACTTCTCTAGAAGATATGAGAGAGAGACTGGGCAAAATGGTGGTGGCATCCAGTAAGAAAGGAGAGCCCATCCGCGCTGAAGATCTGGGGGTGGGTGGTGCATTGATAGTGCTTATGAAGGACGCAATCAAGCCCAATCTCATGCAGACATTGGAGGGCACTCCAGTGCCGTTTGTCCATGCCGGCCCATTTGCCAACATCGCACATGGCAATTCCCCGATCATTGCAGACCGATCGCACTCAAGCTTGTTGGCCCAGAAGGGTTTGCAGTGACGGAAGTGGGATTTGGAGCAGACATTGGAATGGAAAAATTTTTTAACATCAAATCCCAGTATTCCGGCCTCCACCCTCACGTGGTGGTGCTTGTTGACACTGTCAGTGCTCTCAAGATGCAGGGGGCGGCCCTGTGGTCACTGCTGAAATGCCTCTTCCCAAGGCTTACATAGAGGAGAACCTAGAGCTGGTTGAAAAAGGCTTCAGTAACTTGAAGAAACAAATTGAAAATGGCAGAATGTTTGGAATTCCAGTAGTAGTGGCCGTGAATGCATTCAAGATGGATACAGAGACTGAGCTAGACCTCCTCAGCCACCTTTCCAGAGAACATGGGGCTTTTGATGCCGTGAAGTGCACTCACTGGGCAGAAGGGGGCAAAGGTGCCTTAGCCCTGGCTCAGGCCATCTAGAGAGCAGCACAAGCACCCAGCAGTTTCCAACTCCTTTATGACCTCAAACTCCCAGTTGAGGATAAAATCAGAATCACTGCACAGAAGATCGATGGAGTAGACGACATTGAATTACTCCCCAAAGCTCAACACAAAGCTGAAGTCTACACAAAGCAGGGGTTTGGGAATCTCACCATCTGCATAGCCAAAACACATTCGTCCTTGTCTCACAACCCAGAGCAAAAAGGTATTCCTACAGGATTTGTTCTGCCCATTTGCGACATCAATGCCAGCATCGGGGCTGGTTTTCTGTACCCTTTAGTAGAAGCAGTGAGCACAATGGACTCCCCACTCGGCCCTGTTTTTATTGTACTGATTTGGACCCTGAAACAGAACAGGTGAATGGATTATTCTAAACCGATCATCATCCATCTTCAAGAAGCTACTTTGAAAGTTTGGCCAGTGTCTATTCAGGCCCACTGGGAATTAGGAAGTATAAGGGAGCCAAGAGTCAGTCCCTGCCCAGAAGATAAGAAACTAATAGTAGGAGGTTCCCCAGATGTCATTTTCAGCCTTAATTCTCATCATGTACAAATAACATAAATCATGCACATGTCTATTTACTTTAGTGATGTTCCACAGAATAAAAGGAAATAGTTTTGCCAAAAAAATAAATAAATAAAGGACTGAACAAAGACAAAGATCTCCACTCTGACCAGTCCTATTCAACATATTACTGGCAGTTTTACCCAGAGGAAAGGGATCCAAATTTAAAAAGAAGGAGTCATGTTATCTCTGCTTGCTGATGACATATCTAGAAAACCTAGACGTTACATAAAATTCATATACTTGATAAACAATTTTAGTAAAGTTTCAGGATATCGAATCAATGTAAATAAAGTCAATAGCATTTCGATACACCAATAACATTAAAGCTAAGAAACAAATAAATATTCCATCCCATTTACACTAGCCATTTACAAAAATAAAATACTAGGAATATGTTTAACCAAGGAGGTTAAAGATAACTATAAGGAGAAATACAAAACATTGATAGAATAAATCATAGATGACAGAAACAGAAAAAGATCTTATGCTCATGGACTGGAAGTATCACTAGTTAAAATGACCATATTACCAAGAGCAATCTAAAGACTAAACATAATTCCTATCATTACAAACATAATTTTTCACAGGGTTAGAAAAAAATTCCAGAATACATATATAACAAAAAAAGAGCCTGAAGAGCCAAATAAATTTTGCATAAAAAGCAAAAAGTAAGAGACCCACATTATCTGACTTCAAAATATACTAAAAAGCTATAGTAATGAAAACAGTATGGTAATGGTTAAAAAAAAAATGGAGACATGGAATGGAACCAAACAGAGAACCAAGAAATAAAGCCACATACCTGTAAAAAACTGAACTTTGACAAAGTTGACAAAAATAAACAGTGAAGAAAGGACATGAAATATTGCTTTATTGAGTAGCAATAAAGAGTTCTGGCAAAATTGGCTAGCCATATTCAGAATAATGAAACTGGACCCCTCTCTCTCACCATATACAAAAATGATCTCAAGTTTTATTTATGACTTAAATGTAAGACGTCAAACAAGAAAAATCCTAACAAAAACTATACAAAAAACTCTTCTGACATTGAGGGAAAGAATTTATGACTAAGACTTCAAAAGCAAATGCAACAAAAACAAAAGTACACAAATGGAACATAAACAAAAAAGCTTCTGTACAGCAAAGGAAATAATCAACAGAGCAAAAAGACAAACTACAGATGAGAAGGAAATATTTGCAAATTATGCCTCTGAAAATGGTCTAATATCCACAGTCTACAAGAAAAAAAAAAAAACAAATCAACAAGAAAAAAAAATTAAAAAGTGAGCAAAAAACATGAACAGACATTTCTTAAAAGACATGCAATTGGCTACAAAAAAACTTATGAAAAGGTGCTCAACATCACTAGTCATCAGAGAAATTTAAATTAAAACCACAATGAGATACCATCTTACACCAGTTGGAATGGCTATTTTTTAAGGTAAAAAATAACAGTTGTTGGTGAGAATGCAGAGAAAAAAGAATGCTTACACACTGTTGGCATATTGTAAAGTAGTAAAATTTCTATGGAAAACAGTATGGAGGTTTCGCAAAGAACCAAAATAAAACTATCATTCAGCATAGTATTTCCACCCCTGACTAATCAAAAGAAAAGAAATCATTATATCAAAAAGACAACTAAACTTGTGTGTTGTGTTTATTGCAACACTATTTACAATAGCAGTCATCAAATAAACCTAAATTTTTATCAATGGTTGACTGGATAAAGAAATGTGATATATAAACACCACAGAATACTATACAGTCATAAAAAATGAAAGCATGACATTTGCAGCCACGTGAATTTAGCTTGAGGTCATTATCCTAAGTTAAATAACTCAGAAACAGAAAGTCTGTTTCTCACTTATAAGTGGAAACTAAACAATGGAAACACATGGACAAGTAGGCAGAAATAATTGACACTGGCAACTCAAAACTATAGAAGGGTGGGAGGTAGATGAGGGCTGAAAAATTACCTATGGGATAAAATGTTCACTGTTTGCATAATGGGTACACTAGAAGCCCAAACTTCACCATTACACAATATATCCATTTAACAACATGCACAAGTACCCTTTCAATCTAAAATAATAAAAAATAAAGTACAATAAATGTAAGACTTGACTGTGAAATTCCTAGAGGAAAATAGAGAGAAAAAGCTCTGTAACATTAGTCTTGGCAATGAGTTTTTGCATATATGTCTGAAAGCACAGGCTAACAAAGCAAAAATAAACAAATTGGTTTATAGCAAACTAAAAAGCATTTTCACACAAAGAAAAGAATATAAAATAAAAAAGCAACCTACTGAATGGGATAAAATATTTATAAAACATATATTTGACATAGGATTGATGTTTAAAATATACAAGGAATTCATAGAACTCATCAGAAACAAATAACTCAATTGAAAACTTGGCAAACAACCTGAATAGACATTTCTTCAAAAGAGACATACAACTGGCCTCTAGGTATATGAAAAAAAAATCAACAATGCTAATCATCAGGTGAATGCATATCAAAGCCAAGATGAGATGTCACCTCCCACCCAATAGCATAGCTATTATTTTTTTTAAAGGTAAGTGTTGGTGAGGACAGGGAGAAAAGGGAACCTTTGTACACTGTGGTAGAAATGTAAATTTGTACAGCCATTCAAAACATTAAAAATAGAAGTACCATATGACCCAGCAGTGCTACTTCTAGTAATATATAAGTAATTCAAATCAGTATCTCTAAGAAGTATCTGCAATCCCATGTTCTCTGCGGCATCATTATTTATAATTGCTAAGATATGAAAACATCCTAAGTGTGCATTGATGGATAGATAAAGAAAATGTTTTATATACATGACCTGCTGCTATAAAGACACATGCACATGTATGTTTATTGCGGCACTATTCACAATAGCAAAGACTTGGAATCAACCCAAATGTCCATCAGTGACAGACTGGATTAAGAAAATGTGGCACATATACACCATGGAATACTATGCAGCCATAAAAAAGGATGAGTTTGTGTCCTTTGTAGGGACATGGATGCAGCTGGAAATCATGATTCTCAGCAAACTATCGCAAGAACAGAAAACCAAACACTGCATGTTCTCACTCATAGGTGGGAACTGAACAATGAGATCACTTGGACTCGGGAAGGGGAACATCATACACCGGGGTCTATCATGGGGAGGGGGGAGGTTGCATTGGGAGTTATACCTGATGTAAATGATGAGTTGATGGGTGCTGACGAGTTGATGGTTGCAGCACACCAATATGGCACAAGTATACATATGTAACGAACCTGCACGATATGCACATGTACCCTAGAACTTAAAGTATAATAATAATAATAATAATAATCCATAAAATATCAAAAAAGAAAGAAATATTATTCAGCCTTAAAAATGTAGAAAATTTTGCAATTTTCAACAATATAGATGGACCTGAAGGGCATTATGTTAACAAAATAAACCAGATACAGAAAAACAAATGTTTTATAATATCATTTATTTATGTAATCTAAAAAAGTCAAATTCTTAGAAGTAGAGAGTAGGACGATAGTTGCCAGGAATTGGGGTGGTGTGAGGGGATGAAATAAAGCTATGTTGGTCAGAGGGTACAAACTTTCCTTTATATTTGTCATTATATATTATGTGTGTGTGTGTGTATATATATGTGTGTGTGTGTGTGTGTGTGTGTGTGTGTAAGGGTACTAATATTAGGGTACTCCAGAGAAGCAGAAGAAATTCCTTCTCCTTTTCTGAAGTACCATAATAAAGCCACTTTGGAAGACAATCTCAAGGTTTCTAACACAAAGCAAAGTATATTGTGTTCCTTGGTACTACCTAATTGAATAGAAAACTTATGTCTATGGAAAAGGTGCACATAAATGATTATAACAGTTTTTGTTCAAAGATTACAATATTTTGAAACAACCAAGATGTCCTTTAGTAGGTAAATGGGTAAAAAATGGTGGTACATCCTTACAATGAAATATTATTCAGAGATAAAAAGAAATTAGTTAGCAAGCCACAAAAAGACATGGAGGAAACTTAAATGCATATTTCAATGTGAAAGAAGCAAGTATAAAAAGGTTACATAATTTAGATTCTAAATATATGATATTAGGTGAAAGGCAAAAGCATAAATATAGTAAAAAATCTGTGGTTTCCAGTAGGAGTGGGGAGAATGTATGAATAAATAAGTGATGCACAGAAGTTTTTTGAGTGGTAAAAAAAAATCTGTATGATATTGTAATGATAGTTACATGCCATTATGCATTTGTCAAATGCTGTAAAACTGTACTATAGAAACACTAATGTAAACTGTGGACTTTAGTCAATAATATATCAATACTGTTTCATCAGTCATGAAATATGTACACTACTAGTGAAAGAAAGAGGGGCTACCCATGGACTCTCTGTACTATCTGCTCAATCTTTTGGTAAATATATAACTGTTCTAAAAATAAAATCTGCTAATAAAAAAATTCAACAGCACACAAGGCCTTGGTATCTTTTTCTACAAAATAGGTAAAAGTAAGGTGTTGCTAGGAAATATAGAAATGATAAAAAGACCTGGATTATAAAATATCCTCAACAAAGTGTGATGCCATAACTCCTTTCCTTTTAGTCTGATTTAGAAATAATTACAGACCAACATCAGTTAACAACTATTGAGTTTCTGCTACAAAATCAAAAAAGCTCGCTCTTTATATTGAACCTGAAACTGGACAAAGTTCAAATTGCTATATAAAGTTACTAACTTTAGAGAAATATTTAAATATATTATGCCATATTAAAATTCTGGAATACTAAATCCTTAATATTTTTATTCTCCTGAATCAAAATTTTCGTTTCTTCTTGGCTATTTATTCTGATGGAAGAAGCTTAACATCATTTTCTCAACTTCCATAATAAATATTGCTAATTTGATTTTAGTTGCTATAAAATATAGCCATCCTGTCCTAAAACATGGTGTTTTTCTGACAATAGCTTGGGAATGGTGGAGGTGGCACACATACTTACCCCACCTCCAATGATGTAACAATGTCTTTCTCTATTTATCTCCTCCCTCCTCAGATACACACATCACTCATTCTCATGTTCCTCCACTTCCTCCTTTTCAGAAAATATACAGAAACAAAGAGACATAAACTAATTTATTCAATGACAGATTACAGAACAGCAGGCCTGTTGGTGTTTCAGAAATGCCTTTATCGCTGTGATGGAATTTTGTAGTGTGACTAGGAACATTATAAAAAGGAATGATAATTGTAATCCCAGTGACACGGATTATATAGGCTATGGGATCTATCCACCAACAACTCAAGCTATAAAACTAAGTTTCTCTTTTTATTCAAAACTCATTTAAGGACTCCTAGTAAAGTTCTGTAATTTTTCTCTGGTAGGTTGTACATCCTTATTTTTAGAGTCTGTAGGCATTTTGTAGGATTTTCTATTTGCCTTCTCTGTTTTCCTCATTCTACTTTTTATCTGGTTATTGCTGATAGATATGTTAGCTATGGTTTTTGATATTTTCATTGTACATCCTAATTTAGGTTGAACTCATTTATTCTATGAGTTTTTAAATAGCACTCTTTGCATTTAACAAGAATATACTCACATCTTATTCTATAAATAATTATTGATTTGTCTTTTTTTCATAGTCACACCTCTTATTTCTAATTTCTCTTTGGCATACTTTCTATAAATAATAATGGTGATGGTTAGCATGCTTACTTTATTTTATATTTTAAAGAGATTGCCCTGGATTTCATGTAGATAATATAAAAAAGAACATAGTATGGCAAAAATTAATTTTTAATCAGAAATAGACATCTGAATTTTATAAAATGGTTTCTGGAAAAATATTGAGGTTATAAAATTTATCTTATTGAATCAACTGGTAAAGCATACAACAGTATTATAGATCCTTGTATTCCATACACCAACCTTCACTAGAGCCTGTTCTAAAATTATCCAATATGAAATGAAACTCTTAAATGAATTCACATGTATTTCAATCTGTCTCTTTTTTTTAGCAGGCGACTATTTTAAAGTATTATTTCAAACTAAACTATTCTATGATAGCTCTCCCTGCTACTTGATGCCAACAGGTGATGAGGTCTGCAACATTGTCACTTCTGAGACTGCAGAGAAAGTTTCAGTAACAGTGACACTCTTGGTTAGTATCACAAGTGAAAACCCCATTTAGGAAAATTGGCTTTTCATACACATGAATTTCAGGCCAGCAAAAATATCATTTTAATATTGTAAAGGGAAGGGTTTGGGGTCAGAATATTAAATTGGCTAGAGAATTTGGTAATGAAGAGTCTGTACATTAAGTTATTAACATTTTTGCTTAAGTTACAGAACAGGAAGTGAGGTAATTCTACTGTGAGAGCAACTTATATGGACTAAAAGTTCAATGCGAGTAATTTACTTCCATTCACTTACTTTTGTCCTTCTGCACCTGGCTTCATAATTTTGCATTTATCCTCCAGCTCCCCAGAAAAGTACCAATTTGCTTTGCCACTAGCATTCTATGGTTTATCAACCCAAGCAACCGAGGAATAGTATCTTAATTTTTCTATAGTTCCTCCTTTAATTACTTGTAAGTCTTAACATTTCTTGTGTTTTTACTATTCACTTACATATCTTCTTTTATAATTTACCTTTCTCCTTTTCCTGTGTCCCTGGTGGTATTTCTCTTATAATGGGTTATAGCCTGTATAAGGTTAATAATCCTCTATCATTTTTATTGACAGTATTTTCTATGATTTCTCTCTTTTAGATATTATTATTTCCCATATGTGAAGCTATCTTAATACATGTAAAAAGTTAATATAGGAAGAAATTCTGTTTCTGGGTTTATAACCTATGAAGATCTCACTTTTCTCTTTTCCTCTTTTAATACTAATGCAAAGAGTGCTATTTAAAAACTCACAGAATAAATGAGTTCAACTTAAAATAAGATATATGATGAAAATATCAAAAACTATAGCATTACAAAAAGAAATTTAAAAATCCACTGAGTTTTTATATGAATTACATTGTACCTATAGATTTTTAAAAATGCATAATTTTATAACATGATTTTCAAATCTAGTAACACAGTAATGTATTCACATATGCTGTGTTTACATTTTGTTTTTTTTTTGTTGTTGTTTTTGTTTGTTTGTTTCTTTTCTTTTTTTTTTTTTTTTTTGCAGAGTCTCGCTCTGTCTCCCAGGCTGGAGTACAGTGGCACGATCTCAGCTCATTGCAACCTCCGCCTCCTGGGTTCACACCATTCTCCTGCCTCAGCCTCCCAAGTAGCTGGGACTACAGGCACCCGCCACCAGGGTATTTTGTATTTTGTTTAGTAAAGACGGGGTTTCACCGTGTTAGTCAGGATGGCTTCGATCTCCTGACCTATGGTTTGAATGCATCGCCTCCAAAATTCAGGTGTTGCCAATGCGTTAGTATTAAGAGGTGGGGCCCTTAAGAGGTGATTAGGCCATGAGGGCTGCCCCTAGTTAATGCAATTACAGCCATTTCTTAAAAGGCTTCATGCAGCCTTAGCAGCTGTCTCTTCCACCCTTCTGCCATGTTTCTCCCTTCTGGAGAATGCAGCAAGATGGCCCTCACCAGACACTGAACCTGCCAGCACCTTGATCTTGGACTTTCCTGTCTTCAGATGTGTGAGAAATAAATTTTCGTTCTTTGTAAGTTATCGAGTCACAGACATTTTTTCATGGTGGCACAAAACAAAGACAGAATATAAAAGCCATCTTCCACCACACTTAAGTTTCTTCTAGTTTTTACACATATGTTTCATAATTCATAAGTATTGCAAAACAATATTGACTAGTGGTTTTTGGTCTATTTAGATGATTCTAATTTAGAGATTATTCGACTTTCACTAGAACACTTTCCTAATTCTTACTGTGAGTTGTTATACTGATTCCCTTGAGGATTGAGATATACAATTCCATTGCTTCCAAGTAATAATCTGTATTATTATTAAGTGGTAGTTTAAAAATTACTTTTAAAATTTGATAGAGCTGTTCCCCTTATTATTCTTCTTTCCCAAATGAACCTTTGTTTTCAAAAAGACAAATTTGGGAGGGCGGAGCAAGATGGCCGAATAGGAGCAGCTCCAGTCTCCAACTCCCAGCGCCAGCGACACAGAAGACCGGTGATTTCTGCATTTTCAACTGAGGTACTGGGTTCATCTCACTGGGGAGTGCGGGACGATCGGTGCTGGTCAGCTGCTGCAGCCCGACCAGCGAGAGCTGAAGCAGGAGAGGCATCACCACCCGGGAGCCTAAGGGGAAGCGTAAACCCTTTCCCAGCCACAGGGGAACTGAGACACACACAACACCCGGAAAATCGGGTAACTCCCACCCCAATATTGCGCTTTCTTTAAGCAAACAGGCACACCAGGAGATCATATCCCACACCTGGCCGGGAGGGTCCCACGCCCACGGAGCCTCCCTCATTGCTAGCACAGCAGTCTGTGATCTACCGCAAGGCAGCAGCGCAGGCTGGGGAGGGGCTTCCACCATTGCTGAGGCTTAAGTAGGTAAACAAAGCTGCTGGAAGCTCCAACTGGGTGGAGCTCACAGCAGCCTGCTGGAAACCTGCCTGTCTCTGTAGGCTCCACCTCTGGGGACAGGGCACAGCCAACAACAACAACAAATAACACCAACAACAAAGCAGTAGAAACCTCTGCAGACAAACGACTCCTGTCTGACAGCTTTGAAGAGGAGCAGTGGATCTCCCAACACGGGAGGTTGAGATCTGGAGAAGGGACAGACTGCTCGCCTGGCGGGTCCCTGACCGAGTAGCCTAACTGGGAGAGACACATCCCCCACTAGGGCAGGCCTGACACCCCACACCCTCACAGGGTGGGAGTACACCCCTGAGAGGAAGCTCCCAAAGCAAGAATCAGACAGGTACACTCACTGTTCAGAAATATTCTATCTCTCTTGCAGCCTCTGCTGCTGGATACCCAGGCAAACAGGGTCAGGAGTGGACCTCAAGCAATCTCCAACAGACCTACAGCTGAGGGTCCTGGACTGTTAGAAGGAAAACTATCAAACAGGAAGGACACTCTACACCAAAAACCCCATCAGTACATCACTCATCATCAAAGACCACAGAGGCAGATAAAACCACAAAGATGTGGGGAAAAAGCAGGGCAAAAGCTGGAAATTCACAAAAAATAAGAGCACACCGGCAAAGGAGCGCAGCCTATCGCCAGCAACGGATCAAAGCTGGACGGAGAATGACTTTGACTCTAGATGAGAGAAGAAGGCTTCAGTCCATCAAATTTCAGAGCTAAAGGAGGAATTACGTACCCAGCGCAAAGAAACTAAAAATCTTGGAAAAAAGTGGAAGAATCTGACGGCTAGGAGTAAATAATGCAGAGAAGGTCATAAACGAAATGAAAGAGATGAAAGTTCCGGCGACACGGTGGAAATACGGACAAATGCACGCTTCAGTAACCGACTCGATCAACTGGAAGAAAGAGTATCAGCTGCATTGAGGATCAAAATGAATGAAATGAAGCCGCAGAAGAGAAACCCAAAGAAAAAAAGAAGAAAAAGAAATGAACAAAGCCTGCAAGAAGTATGGATTATGTAAAAAGACCAAATCTACGTCTGATTGGGGTGCCTGAAAGTGAGGGGAAAATGGAACCAAGTTGGAAAACACTCTTCAGGATATCATCCAGGAGAACTTCCCCAACCTAGTAGGGCAGGCCAACATTCAAATCCAGGAAATATAGAGAACGCTACAAAGATACTCCTCGAGAAGAGCAACTCCAAGACACATAACTGCCAGATTCACCAAAAGTTGAAAATGAAGGAAAAATCTTAAGGCAGCCAGAGAGAAAGGTCGGGTTACCCACAAAGGGAAGCCCATCAGACTCACAGCAGATCTCGGCAGAAACCTCCAAGCCAGAAGAGAGTGGGGGGCCAATATTCAACATTCTTAAAGAAAAGAATTTTAAAACCCAGAATTTCATATCCAGCCAAACTAAGTTTCATAAGTGAAGGAGAAATAAAATCCTTTACAGATAAGCAAATGCTTAGAGATTTTGTCACCACTAGGCCTGCCTTACAAGAGACCCTGAAGGAAGCACTCAACATGGAAAGGAACAACCGGTACCAGCCACGCAAAACATGCCAAAAATGTAAAGACCATCGAGGCTAGGAAGAAACTGCATCAACTAACGAGCAAAAATAACCAGTTAATACTTCATAATGGCAGGATCAAGTTCACACATAACAATCTTAACCTTGGGTAAATGGATCAAATGCTCCAATTAAAAAGACACAGACTGGCAAACTGATAAAGAGTCAAGACTCCACTGTCTGCTGTATTCAGGGAGACCCATCTCACACGCAGAGACATACATAGGCCTCAAAATAAAGGGATGGAGAGCGACTTTACCGCCAAATGGAGAATCAAAAAAGCAGGGGCTGGGTAAATTTCACTAGTCCTCTGATAAACAGACTTTAAAACCATCAAAAGATCAAAAGAGACAAAGAAGGCCATATTACATAATGGTAAAGGGATCAATTCAACAGGGAAGAGCTTAACTATCCTAAATAATATATATGCACCTACAGTGAGCAACCTAGATTCATAAAGCAAGTCCTTAGAGACTTACAAAGAGACTTAGACTCCCATACAATAATAATGGGAGACTCAACACCCACTGTCAACATTAGACAGATCAACAAGACAGAAAGTTAACAAGGATATCCAGGAATTGAACTCCATCTCTGCAGCAAGCAGACTACTAGACATCTATATAGAACTCTCCACCCCAAATCAACAGGAATATACATTCTTTTCCTTTAAAGCACCACATCGTACCTCTACTCCAAAATTGACCATATAATTGGAAGTAAAGCACCCTCAGCAAAATGTACAAGAACAGAAATTATAACAAACTGTCTCCTCAGACCACAGTGCAACTCAAACTAGAACTCAGGACTAAGGAACTCCAATCAAAACCGCTCAACTACATGGAAACTGAACCTGCCCTGAATGACTACTGGGTACATAACAAAATGAAGGCAGAAATAAAGATGTTCTTGAAACCAATGAGAACAAAGATACAACATACCAGAATCTCTGGGACAGTTTAAAGCAGTGTGTAGAGGGAAATTTATAGCACTAAATGCCCACAAGAGAAAGCAGGAAAGATCAAAAATTGACACTCTAACATCAAGAATTAAAAAGAACTAGAGAAGCAAGAGCAAACATTATCCAAAACCCAGTGTGAAGGCAAGAGATAACTAAGATCAGAGCAGAACTGAAGGAGATAGAGACACAAAACCCTCCAAAAATCAATGAATCCAGGAGCTATTTTTGAAAAAGATCAACAAAATTACAGACCACTAGCAAGACTAATAAAGAAGAAAAGAGAGAAGAATCAAATCGACGAATTAAAAATGATAAAGGAATATCACCACCGACCCCACAGAAATACAACCACCATCAGAGAATACTATAAACACCTCTACGCGAAATAAACTGGAAAACCAGGAAGAAATGGATAATTTCCTGACACTTACACTCTTCCAAGACTAAACCAGGAAGAAGCGAAATCCTGAATAGACCAATAGTAGGCTCTGGAAATTGAGGCACACTAATAGCCTAACAACCAAAAAAAAAGTCCAGACCAGATGGATTCACAGCTGAATTCTACCTCAGAGGTATAAGGAGGAGTTGGTACCATTCCTTCTGAAACTATTCCAATCAATAGAAGAGGAATCCTCCCTAACTCCGCCTTATGAGGCCAACATCATCCTGATACCAAAGCCTGGCAGAGACATAACAAAAAGAGAATTTTAGACCAATATCCCTGATGAACATCGATGCAAAAATCCTCAATAAAATACTGGCAAACCGGATTCAACAACACATCAAAAAGCTTATCCACCATGATCAAGTGGGGCTTCATCCCTGGGATGCAAGGCTGGTCTAACATTCGCGAAATCAATAAACATAATCCAGGCTCGGGCGCTGCGGCTCGCCCGTAATCCCAGCACTTGGGAGGCCGAGACGGGCGGATCACGAGGTCAGGAGAGATCGAGACTATCCTGGCTAACACGCGAAACCCCGCCTCTACTTAAGAAATACAAAAAGTAGCCGGGCGAGGTGGCGGGCTCTGTAGTCCCAGCTACCGGGAGGCTGAGGCCGGAGAATGGCGCAACCCAGGAGGCGGAGCTTGCAGCGGCTGAGATCCGCCACCGCACCCCCAGCCTGGGCGACAGAGAGAGACCTCTGGCCTCAAAAAAAAACATAATCCAGCATATAAAACAGAACCAAAGACAAGAACCATGATTATCTCAATAGATGCAGAAAAAGGCTTTTGATAAAATTCAACAGCCCTTCATGCTAAAAACGCTCAATAAAATGGCATTGATGGAACGTACCTCAAAATAATAAGAGCCATTTATGACAAACCCACAGCCATCATACTGAATGGGCAAAACTGGAAAATTCCCTTTGAAACCCCAACAAGACAGGGATGCCCCTCTCTCACCACTGCTATTCACCAGTGTTGGAAGTTCTGGCTAGGCGTAATTAGGCAAGAGAAAGAAATCAGGGGTATTCAGTTAGGAAAGAAGAAGTCAACTGTCCCTCTCTTGTAGATGACATGATTGTATATTTAGAAACCCCATGCATTGTCTCAGCCCCAAATCTCCTTAGCTGATGTGCTACAACTTCAGCAAAGTCTCAGGATACAAAATTAATGTACACAAAATCACAAAGCATTCTATACACCAATAACAGACAAACACAGAGCCAAATCATGAATGAACTTCCATTCACAATTGCTTCAAAGAGGAAAATACCTAGAATCCAACTTCTACAAGGGATGTAAAGGAACCTTCACAGAACTTACAAACCACTGCTCAGTGAAATAAAAAGAGGACACAAACAAATGGAAGAACATACCATGCCTATGGATAGGAAGAATCAATATCGAAATGGCCATACTGCCCAAGGTAATTTTATAGATTCAATGCCATCCCCATCAAGCTACCAATGAGTTTCTTCAGAATTGGAAACCGTTTAAGTTCATATGGAACCAAAAAGAGCCCGCATCTCCAAGACAAACCCTAAGTCAAAAGAACAAAGCTGAGGCATCACGCCACCTGACTTCAAACTATACTACAAGGCTACAGTAACCAAAACATGGTAATTGGAAAATGCAAACAGAGATATAGACCAATGGAATAGAAGAGAGTCCTCAGAAATAATACCACACACTAAGCCATCTGATCTTGGATAAACCTGAGAAAACAAGAAATGGGGAAAAGGATTCCCATTTAATAAAATGGTGCTGGGAAAATTCACAGCCATAAGTAGAAAGCTGAAACTGATCCTTTCGCTACTCTTTATAATGAATTAATTCAAGATGGATTAGAGACTTAAATGTTAGACCTAATACCATAAAAATCCTAGGGGAAACCTAGGTAGTACCATTCAGGACATAGGCATGGGCAAGGACTTCATGTCTAAAACACCAAAAGCAACGGCAGCAAAGCAAATTGAGAAATGGGATCTAATTAAACTAAAGAGCTTCTGCACAGCAAAAGCAAGAAACTACCATCAGAGTGAATATAAGCAACCCGCAGAATGGGGAGAGACAATTTTTGCAATCTACCATCTGACAAAGGGCTAATATCCGCAACTGCCAAAGAACCTCAAACAAATTTATAAGAAAAAAAAACAAACAACCCCATCCAAAAGTGGGCAAAGGATATGAATGACATTTCTCAAAAGAAGACATTCACACAACAGACATAAGGAAATGCTCAATTACCTACCACCATCAGAGAAATGCAAATCAAAACCACAATGAGATACCATCTCAATAAATTCAGTTAGAATACATCATTCAAAAGTCAGGAAAACAACAGGTGCTGAGAGGATGTGGAGAAATAGGAACACTTTTACACTGTTGGTGGGATTGTAAACTAGTTCAACCATTATGGAAAAACAGTATGGTGGATTCCTCAAGGATCTAGAACTAGATGTAAAAACATATGACCTAGCCATCCCATTACTGGGGATATACCCAAAGGATTATAAATTATGCTGCTATAAAGACACATGCACACGTGACGTTTATTGCAGCACTATTCACAATAGCAAAGACTTGAATCAACCCAAATGTCCATCAGTGACAGATTGGATTAAGAAAAATGTGGCACATATACACCATGCATCACTTTATGCAGCCATAAAAGGATGAGTTTGCGTCCTTGTAGGGACATGGATGCAGCTGGAAACCATCATTCTTAGCAAACCATCCCAAGAACAGAAAACCAAACAATCGCATGTTCTCAAATTACAGGTGGGAACTGAACAATGAGATCACTTGACTCCAGGAAGGGGAAGATCACACAATCGGGCCCATCATGGGGAGGGGGAGGGGAGGGATTGCAATGGGAGTTATACCCGATGTAAACGACGAGCTGATGGGCGCGGAAAGCAAGACCAACATGGCAATTTCGGGCGCATACATGGATGTGGAATCGGAAAACTGCAATGCTATGCAATACGTAATCAAGAACTGAAGTGATGAATAACAAACAACTTAAAAAAAATAAAAAATAAAAAAAAAAAAAAAAATAAAATAAAATAAAATAAAATACAATCCCTCATGCCTATAATCCCAAAGTAGCCTAGATACCGAGGCAGATTCCACATGGTCAAGAGATTCCAGATCCATCCCACCATCATGGAAAAGAAACCCCATCCCACTAAAAAACACAAAATTGGGCTGGGCATGGCTTTTCAGACTGTTAGAACTCAGCCACTCAGGAGGCTGAGGCAGGAGAATCGGCTGAACCCGGGTGGAAGTAGAGGGTTGCATGAGTCGAGATTGTGCCAGTGCACCCAGCCTGGCAACAGAGCAAAGACTGCCCCCAAAAAAATAAAAAATAAATAAAAAATAAAATAAATAAATGAATAAAAAAATATATTAAAAAAAAAAAAAAAAGAAAAATGTGGCACATATACACCATGGAATACTATGCAGCCATAAAAAGGATGAGTTTAAGGCCCTTTGTAGGACATGGATGCAGCTGGAAACCATCATTCTTAGCAAACTATCACAAGAACAGAAACCAAACACTGCATGTTCTCACCATAGGTGGGAACTGAACAATGAGATCACTTGACTCAGGAAGGGGAACATCAAGCACAATCGGGCCTATCATGGGAGGGGAGGGGGAGGGATTGCATTGGGAGTTATACCTGATGTGTAAAATGACGAGCTGGATGGGCAGCAGACCAACATGGTACAAGTATACATATATGTAATAAACCTGCATGTTATGCACATGTACCCTACAACTTAAAGTAGTATACTAATAATAAATAAATTTAAAAAAAAAGACAAATTTGTTTTATTATTTCATCTGATTATAAAAGCATTTTAAAATAAAGCTCAGGCTAAAATGATTGCATATATAATGTTGTCTCAATTACCTAAAATGTACATCTACACATGAGCATAGAAGAATCACTGGATAGATACATACCAAATTATTAATAACGGTTACCTCTGAGCAATTTATTTATTTGATTTATCATACTTTATTTTCAAAGTACTCATTTCATTACTAAAAAATAAAATATCTAAAATAACCATGAAAAATTACACCCAAAATTGCTTAGTATAAGTTCTGAAAACCTTAATTCCGTATGCTAACACAGAAATATTTGGCAGAAAGTGAAGTAAAGGGTTCAGAATAGCATCTCCTTGACTAAAAATAATTCTTAAACAAATTTTATTTAAAATTACCTTTTTTTGAGCCAAAATGAGATCTTGTTCCACTTTGGACATTAAAAATGAGCCTCCATCATGTTCCATCCAGTAAAATTTTAAGTCTTTTAAATGTACCTTTGTGTCTAGTTTTAACCTGTGGAGCATTAAAAGGAAACTGACGTCAACAAATTATTTAGATATCCTTACTAGTTCAATCCTGACATCTGAGCTTCAGCTCTAATGAAGTATTTTTCCCTGAGCACTGTGTGCCAGAAACAGTGTTATACCTTTAGAATTTAGATTTGCATTTAAGAAATGTACTTGAGCTGCAGGGGAGAGAATGGTTTGAAATGCATCAAAATTGTAGACATAGTGACAAATCAAAATGCTTTGGTAGCAGTTAATGGTAGAAATGATTGTAGCCTGAACTAGAACTGTAACCATGATGATGGAGAGATATATAAAGATGTAAGAAATCATTAGTAGGTAGTTTCAATATGACTCAGCATTGCTTAGATGTAATGACTGAGAAAAATTGGATATGAGGCTTTAGCAACTGGGTTGATTTTGGTCATCCAATCACTGGGATTGGGCAAGAATTGAAGTAGTGGATCAGGTTTCTGGAGGTTGGAAGAAAAATAATATCAGTTTTAGATATATTGAGTTTCAGTTATCTGAAATGGACAGTCTTCCTGTAGTAGTAAATAGACAGTCCTCTAGCTTAAGTGAAAAGAGTGAGCTGAAGAGGTAGATTTCAGCATCATCTGTGTATGGAAAATGGTTGAAGTGGCAAGGATAGATGGAGTCATTCTGAGAGGGTAAGTAGAAAGAAGACAGAGAAGTAAACCAGGTCCTTCTAGAATACCAATATATAAGAGATGAACAAAGGAAGGAAAAGCCAGTAAGGCAGATGAAAGGAAAAGGAGCAATATCAAAAGGGTGGACTGTCCATAACACAAAGCATAAATGCTTAAGGGGATGAATACCTACCCCATTTTCCATGAAGCAATTATTATGCATTACATGACTGCTTCAAAATATCTCATGTAGCCCATAAATATATATACCTGCTATGTACCCACAAAAATTAGCAATAATTTTAAAAAAGATTGTATCACAGGAGCCAAGGGCAGAGTTTGTTTCAATAATGATGGAGTAATATCAATACTGCCACCAGTTATAATGAGGTAATGAATGGTAAGTATTGAGAAGCAGTCATTATTCTTAGCAAAAATGCAAAAAAAAAAAAAAAATCAGGGACCTTGGCAAGAATAATTTTGGTGGTAAAAACCAGTTTGTAGTGAATTCATTTATGAGATGGCAATGTGAGAATTTAGAGTCAATGAGTATAAATAATTCACACAAAGGCTCTGGCAATGGGGCAAAAAGCAGCATAGAGTAGTGGCTTAAGGGGAATAAGTGGCTAAAAAAATTTTGTCTCATTTTAAGATGAGAGATACTTAGGATGTTTAATTATAATGACAAGGGTGCATAAGTGTGTGTGTGTGTGTGTGAGAGAGAGAGAGAGAGAGAGAGAGACAGAGAGAGAGAGAGACAGAGAGAGACAGAGAGAGGTTAAAGTCATACTAAGGTGAGATAAGTAGTGGAACAAAGACTTGAGAGAATAAGAGAACATAAGATCAAGAGCATAACTGAAACTACTTATATGCTAAAGCAAAATGGAAAGATATTTTCTCCACTCTAAAAGGAGAAAAGAATGAACGTTGGAGACCTAGAAAAATGTGATGGTAAGAAACTGAAGTAAGTTACATATAGATTGCATTTTTTTTTTTTTGATGAGATAAAATGTGGGAGTATTTACTTGAGGGTAAAGGAAAGGAGAAGATCACAGGTTTGCTGGAAATGGAAATAATTTGAAATCACTGCTATAGAAAATGTAAAAAAAAAAAAAAAAAAAAAAATGCTGTCTATGGAAACCGATTTCCAAGCAGCATTGATGCCTAGGTGAGATTGGAAAGTATGTATATGGTGACAGATGGCAGAAGAATCAGAAAGGCTGAACTTGAAGTGCACATAGTCCTTATACTCAAATTCACAAATGAACAACAAAAAGATTCACCATTTCCATCCCAAAATAAGGCCTCTCTTTGTATTTTCTCAGTAAAATACTTTTACACGGCATCTTCCCAATTTGTGAATCATGGTATCCACTTATTAAGTATATAAAGGCTCTCTCATAAATATCTGCAATAATTATTTGCTTGAGGACTGAAAGTCTACCTCTATAACATTAATAAATAAAGAGAGAATGAATGTCAGGATAAGAGTCTGAGGAAATAAAAATAAATGAACATACCTTTTGATCCCAGGTCCTGCCATGACCTTCAACATGGGGGCCAGGTCTTCAGCATAGCGGCACATCGGACCAGTGCACTGAAACAACTCCTGGCCTCCCACAGCCATGGGAAACTGACCTTTGTTGGGAACCACACCTGAAAGGTTAGACACTCAGGTTAGCTGCCCAAAATAAGACATGATCTCTGCATGTTGTATTTCATTATGGTGTTTATCTTAAATATTTTTTCTCCTGGTTAAAACTTTTCAGGTCTTCTTATATCTCATTGTGGTAGTTTTACAATTTTATTAGCTTTCTTAAAAGCAGTGAATTTTTTTTTCCAAATAGAGTACAATGAAGAACTTCATTATAAAACAGCCAAACCAGAGCTACTCTGATGGAGAAATGGTCCCTACTTATTAGACTATTATCTCTTTCTGCGATGGTTCTAACAGCCTGTAGAGCCTATATGGATGAGGATGAGTTAGAATACAGATTAACAAATCTACTGGCCTAGAGGATAAAGTCAACATTCCTTTAACTTGTATACAAAGCTCTCTGCAACCTGATACCTAAACAGAAGCCATAACAAATTGTTTGCAATTTTCCACAAAGAACAGGCTATTTTAATGCTCATTTATAACTTTGTTTATGCCATTTCCACTGCCTATAATATATTTCACAATTTAATATGCTAGATGGATAACCAGATTTCAAGACTTAAGTGAAACTATAAGTCCTTTCTTGATCACCTACAATCTCTCAGCCCAAAATCTTCTTAAGCTGATAAGCAACTTTAGCAAAGTCTCAGGATACAAAACTACTGTGCAAAAATCACAAGCATTCCTATATACCAATAATAAAGATCCAAATCATGAATGAGCTCTCATTCACAATTGCTAAAATGAAAATAAAATATCAGGAATACAACTTACATGGGATGTGAAGGACCTCTTGACGTACAAACCACTACTCAAGGAAATAAGAGAGGACACAAACAAATGGAAAAACATTTCATGCTCATGGATAACAAGAATCAAATTGTAAAAATGGCCATACTACCCAAAGTAATTTATAGATTCAATGCTATCCCTATCAAGGTACCATTGACTTTCTTCACAGAATTAGAAAAAACTACTTTAAATTTCATATGGAAGAAAAAGAGCCCATTTAGCCAAGACAATCCTAAGCAAAAAGAACAAGCTGGAGGCATCATGCTACCTGACTTCAAACAATATTACAAGGCTACAGTAACCAAAACAGCATGGTACTGGTACCAAAATAGATATATAGACCAATGGAGCAGAACAGAGGCCTCAGATATAATGCCACACATCTACTACAATCTAGTCTTTGACAAACCCGACAAAAACAGGCAATGGAAAAAGGATTCCCTATTTAATAAATGGTGCTGGGAAAACTGGCTAGCCATATGTGGAAAACTGAAAGTGGATCACCTCCTACACTTTATAGAAAAATTAAATCAATATGGATTAAGGACTTAAATGTAAGACCTAAAACAATAAAAATCCTAGAAGAAAACCTGGGCAATACCATTCAGGACATAGGCATGTGCAAAGACTTCATGACTAAAACACCAAAAGTAATGGCAACAAAAGCCAAAATTGACAAATGGGATCTAATTAAAGAGTGTCGGCCGGGCGCGGTGGCTCAAGCCTGTAATCCCAGCACTTTCGGAGGCTGAGACAGGCGGATCACGAGGTCAGGAGATCGAGACCATCCTGGCTAACACAGTGAAACCCCGTCTCTACTAAAAAGTACAAAAAACTAGCCGGGCGAGGTGGCGAGCGCCTGTAGTCCCAGCTACTCCGGGAGGCGGAGCTTGCAGTGAGCAGAGATCCAGCCACCACACTCCAGCCTGGGTGACAGAGCGAGACTCCGTCTCAAAAAAAAAAAAAAAAAAAAAAAAAAAGAGTGTCTGCACAGCAAAAGAAACTATCATCAGATTGAACAGGCAACCTACAGAATAGGAGGACATTTTTGCAATCTATTCACCTGACAAAAATCTGGTATCCAGAATCCACAAGAAACTTAAACAAATTTACAAGAAAACAAAAACATCAAAAAGTGGGCGAAGGATATGAACAGACACTTCTTACAAGAAGACATTTATGTAGCCAACAAACATATGAAAAAAAAAAGCTCATCATCACTGGTCATTAGAGAAATGCAAATCAAATCCACAATGAGATACCATCTCACGCCAGTTAGAATGGCAATCATTAAAAAGTCAGGAAACAACAGATGCTGGAGAGGATGTGCAGAAATAAAAACGCTTTTACATTGTTGGTTGGAGTGTAAATTAGTTCAACCATTGCAGAAGACAGTGTGGTGATTCCTCAAGGATCTAGAACCAGAAATACCATTTGACCCAGCAATCTTATTACTGGTTATATACCCAAAGGATTATAAATCATTCTACTATAAAGACACATGCACACATATGTTAATTGCAGCACTATTCACAATAGCAAAGACTTGGAACCAACCGAAATGCCCATCAATGATATATAGAAAGATGTGATGATTTTCTCTATCAATGATGAAGAAAATGTGACATCCATGTCCTTTGTAGGGACATGGATGAAGCTGGAAACCATAATTCTCAGTGAGCTATCACAAGAACAGAAAACCAAACACCACATGTTCTCACTCATAAGTGGGAGTTGAACAATGAGAACATATTGGCACAGGGAGTGGAACATCACACTCCGGGGCCTGTCAGGGGGTGAAGGGCTAGCGGAGGGATAGCATTAGGAGAAATATCTAATGTAGGTTACTGGTTGATGGGTGCAACAAATGGCACGTATATACCTATGTAACAAACCTGCATGTTCTGCACATATTTAAACGATTATTTGTGGAGAAGATTAATAATATCAATGAACACGTAACAACACTTATCAAGACAAAAAGAGAAAAATACAAAAATGATCAGTATCAGGAATGAAAAAGGGATACTATTACAGATTGTACAGATATAGTACAGCCTGTAGTTATACTACAGTTATAGTAGATATAGACACAAGGATTAAGATAATGAAACAGAATAATATCCAGCCCACTTGCTCTTGTTGCTGTTACCTGAATTAAAATAAAGATGACACTGCAATGCAGTTGGAAAAGTATAACCTTTACCACATAAACTTTTGACACAACTCAATATACACATAGAAAAATAGTAACTTTCAATCTTAATTCATACAATACACAAAAACATGTATCTAATAGATTGAAAACCTAAGTGCCAAAGGAAAATGAATAAAGCATCTTTAAAAAAATAAGAGAATATCTTTATGGCTTTGGATGGGCAAATGTTTCTTAAATAGGACAAACAAAGCATTAACGAATGATAAAACAAACTACCCAATAAAAAAGGGCCAAATATTTTATCAAGGCTTTCTGCAAACAGAAATCCAAATGGCCAAGAGATATATAAAAAGATAGTAATTCTTCCAAACCATTTTCTATGCTATTACAACAAGTTGCAAGATTACCCAAGAAAAGAAGAGAGAAGATCCAAAGGAGCTCAATTAGAAATGAAACAAGAGACATTACAACCAACCCCAGAGAAAGACAAAAGATCACACAAGGCTAGTATGAACACCTTTATTAGCATAAACTGGAAAACATAGAGGAGATGGAAAAGTTCCTGAAAAGATACAACTCCCCCAGCTTAAATGAGGAAGAATTAGAAACCCTAAACAGACTAATAACAAGGAAAGAGATTGAAATGGTAATAAAAAAAAATTACCAAAAAAAAAGTGCAATACCAGATGGATTCACAGCTGAATTATACCAGAAATTCAAAGAATTGATATCAATCCCATTGATGCTATTCCACAAAATAGCGAAAGAAGGAATCCTCTCTAAATCATTTTAGGAAGCCAGTGTCACCTAATACCAAAACCAGAAAGGACATAACAACAACAAAAAAACAACTACAGACCAATATCCTTGATGAATATGGATGCAAAAATCCACAACTAAATACTAGATAACTGAATCCAACAGCATATCAAAAACATAATCTACCGTAAACAAGTGGGTTTCATACCAGGGATGCAAGGATCATTTAATAGAAACAGGTTAATGACTTGTGTCATTAATGTAATACACCACATAAACAGAATTAAAAATAAAAATCACATGATCTTCTCAATAGACGCAGAAAAACATTTGACAAAATTCAGCCTCCTTTCATGATTAAAACCCTCAGCAAAATCAGCATACAAGGGACATACCTCAGTGTAATAAACGTCATCTATGGGAAACCCACAGCCAACATAATACTGAATGGGGAAAAGTAGAAAGCATTACCTCTGAAAACTGGAAAAAGACAAGGATGCCCACTCTCACCCGCTCTATTCAACATAGTACTGGAAGTCCTAGCCACAGCAATCAGACAAAAGGAGGAAATAAAGGGCATCCAAATCGGTAAAGAGGAAGTCAAATTGTCACTGTTTGCTGAAGATATGATTGTATACCTGGAAAACCCTAAAAACTCCTGCAAAAAGCTCCTAGAACTGACAAATGAGTTCAGAAAAGTTTCAGGATACAAAATTAATGTACACAAATCAGTAGCTCTGCTATACACCAATAGCTACCAAGCTGAGAATCAAATCAAGAACTCAACCCCTTTTAAAATAGCTGCAAAATAAATAAAATACTTAGGAATGTACTCAACCAGGGATGTGAAAGATTTCTACAAGGAAAACTACAAAATACTGCTGAAAGAAATCATAGATGAAACAAACAAATGGAAACACATCCCATCCTGATGGATGGATAGAATCAATATTGTGAAAATGGCCATACTGCCAAAAGCAATCTACAAATACAATGCAATCCCCATCAAAATACCACAATCATTCTTCACAGAACTAGAAAAAAAAATCGTAAAATTTATGTGGAACCAAAAAACTGTCTGCATAGCCAAAGCAAAGCTAAGCAAAAATAATAAACCTGGAGACAACACATCACTTAATTTCAAACTATACTAAAAGGCCATAGTCACCAAAACAACATGATACTGCTTTAAAAATGGGCACGTATACCAATGAAACAGAATAGAGAACCCACAAATAAATCCAAATATTTACAGCTAACTGATCTTCAACAAAGCAAACGAAAACCTAAAGTGGGAAAAGGACACTCTATTCAACAAATAGTGCTGGAATAATTGGCTAGCCACATCTAGGATAATGAAACTGGATCCTCATCTCTCATCTTATACAAATATCAACTCAAGATGGATCACCTATTTAAATCTAAGACCTGATACTATGAAAATTCTAGAAGATAATATCGGAAAGACCCTTTTAGACATTGGCTGAGGCAATGATTTCATAACCAATAACCCAAAAGCAAATGCAATAAAAACAAAGATAAAGAGGTGAGACTTAATTAAACTAAAGAGCTTTTGCATGGCAAAAGAAACAGTCAGCAGAGTAAACAGACAACCCACAGGGCAGGAGAAAAGCTCCACAATCTATACATCTGCCAAAGGACTAATACCCCAAATCTAGAAAGAACTCAAACAAATTAGCAAGAAGAAAACAATGCCATCAACAAATGGGGTAAGGACATGAATAGATAATTATCAAAAGCAGATATACAAATGGCCAACAAATATATGAAAAAATGCTCAATATCACTTATAATCAGGGAAATGCAAATCAAAGCCACAATGCAATACCACCTTACTCCTGCAAGAATGGCTATAATACAAAATTTTTTTAAAAAAAATAGATGTTGGCATGGATGCATTGAAAAAGAAACACTTCTACACTGCTGGTGGGAATGTAAACTAGTACAACCACTATGGAAAACAGTGTGGAGATTCCTTAAAGACCTAAAAGTAGATTTACCATTTGATCCAGCAATCCCAACACTTCGTATCTACCCAGATGAAAAGAAGTCATTATAAGAAACAGATACTTGCACACACGTTTATAGCAGCATGGTTTGCAATTGCAAAAATATGGAACCAGCCCAAATGCCCATCAGTCAATGAGTGGGTAAAGAAAATATGATATACCATGATATACCATGGAATACTACTACTCAGCCATAAAGAAGATTGAAATATTGGCATTTGCAGCTACCTGGATGGAATTAGAGACCATTATTCTAAGTGAAGTAACTCAGGAATGAAAAACCAAACATCGTAAGTTTACACTCATACGTGGAAGCTAAGCTATGAGGATGAAAATGCGTAAGAATGATATAATGGACTCTTGGGACTCGAGGGAAAGGGTGAAAGGAGGGTGAGGGATAAAAGTCTATATATTGGGTACAGTGTATACTGCTCGGGTGATGGTTGCACCAATATCTCAGAAATCACCACTAAAAAACTTATTTATGCAACCAAACACCACCTGTTACCCAAAAACCTATTGTAATAAAAATAGTTTAAAAAATTAAAAGTGGTTAATATAGTAAGTTTTATGGTGAGTATATTTTACCACAATAAGACTAATTAATTAATTAGTTAAAAATTCTATCACTACTTTTGTTTAGGAAGAGAAGTAATCATTAAACAAGAAATGTCACCACTAATAAAAGAATTTTTCAAATGATCTGGAATATAAAAATAAAGATATTCAATTTGGGAACTTGGAAAAAAACAATCAATAAACAAATAACCCCATCAAAAAGTGAGCAAGACACATGAACAGATGCTTCTCAGAAGAAGACATAGAAGTATCCAACTAACATACAAAAACAATGCTCATCGTCACTGTAATTATTGGAGAAACAAAAATTAAAACCACCAAGAGATACCATCTCACACCAGTCAGAATGGCTATTACTAAAAAGTTAAAAAATTACAGATGCTGGCAGGACTGCAGAGGAAAGGGAATGCTTATACATATTTGGTGGGAATATCAGTTGCTTCAGTTCTTTGGAAGACAGTTTGGTGATTTCTCAAAAGAACTAAAAAATGAACTACTATTCCACCTATCAATCCTATTACTGGGTATATACACAATGGAATATAAATCATTCTACCAAGAAGATACATGGATCCATATGTTCATCACAGCACTATTCACAATAAGAAAGACATAGATTCAAACTAGGTATCCATCAACTGTAGACTGTATAAACAATGTGGTACATATACACAATGGAATATTATGCAGCTAAAAAGAAGAAAATCATGACCTTTGCAGCAACATTAATGCAGCCTGAGGCAATTATTGTAAGTGGATTAATGCAGAAATTAAAAAAACCAAAGACCACATCTTCTTACTTATAAGTGTAAATTAAACATTGGGTAAACATTGACATAATGATAGGAACAGTAGACACTGGGGGCTACAAGGTGAGGATAAAAGGGAAAGTGTTAATGGTGGAAAACCTATCAGATACTATGCTCACTACCTGGGTAACAGATTCAGTCATACCCCAAACCTCAGCATCATGTAATATACCTTTTTAAAAACCCTGCACATGTATCCCCTGATTCTAAAGTAAAAGTTGAAAGTAACCTAAAAAAAAATAAAATAAAATTAGAACTGTGATCTAACCCAATCATCCCATTAGTGGGTATATATTGAAAGCAAAATATTGTTCTACCTAAAAGACACAAGCACCTGCATGTCCACAGCAGCACTATTTATAATAGGAAAGACATGGAATCAAACTAGATGCCCATCAATGGTGGATTGGATAAAGAAAATGTGGTATTTATACATCACAGAGTACTATGCAGCCATAAAAAAAGAATGAATTCATTCGCAGCAACATGGATGGAGCTGGAGGCCAATATCCTAAGCAAACTAACACAGAAACAGAAAACCAAATACTGCATGTTCTCACTTATAAGTGGGAGCTAAACATTGTGTACACATGGACATAGAGTTTAGAAAAATAGACGCAGGAGACTATAAGCTTGGGGAGAGTTTGAAGTGGGCAATGGTCAAAAACGTACCTATTGGGAGCTATGCTCACTAACTGGGTGACAGGTTCAATTATATGCCAAATCTTAGCATCATGCGGTAGACCTTTGTAGCATACCTGCAAATGTACTCCCTCAATCTAAAATAAAAGTTGAAAATAAAATAAAATTAAAAACCAACAAATTTTTGATACTTATTTGTGGCCAAACATATGATGTATCCTGGAGTAACTTCCATGTGCTGTTGACAATAATGTGTATTGTGCAGCTGTTGAGTGGAATGTTCTGTAAATGTCTATTAGTTCCATTTGGTCTAGAGCAGTGATCCCCAAACATTTTGGCACCAGGGAGTGGTTTCATGGGAGACAATTTTTACATGCAGTGTGTGGTAAGATGGTTTTGAGATGAAGCTGTTCCACCTTAGATCATCAGGCATTAGTTAGAGTCTCATAAGAAGCACACAACCTAGATCCCTTGCATATTCAGTTCACAAAAGGGTTCACACTCCTATGACAATCTAATGCTGCTGCTGATCTGACAGGAGGCAAAACTTATGTAGTAATGCTTACTCACCTACTACTCACCTTCTGCTATGCAGCCAGTTTCTAACAGGCCATGGACTGGTATTGGTCCATGGCCTGGGGGTTGGGGATCCCTGGTCTAGAGTATAGTTTATATCTGATTTTTCATTAATTTTGTGCCTAGATAATCATTCCATTGCTGAAAGTGAATGAAGTCCCCAACTATTATTATATTGCAGGCTACCTCTCCATTTATATCTAATATTTGCTTTATATATTTGTGTGCTCCAGTGTTAGGTACATATATATTAGCAATTGTTATATCCTTTTGCTGAATCAACTTCTTTTCATTATATAATGATCTTCTTAACCTCTTTTCCCAGTTGTTGATCTAAAGTGCATTTTACCTGAGTATAAATACTTCTCACTTTTGGTTCCATTTGCATACAATATCATTTTTGATCCCTTCATTTTCAGTCTATATGAACTCTTACAGGTAATATGAGTCTCTCGTGGGCAGCATACAGCTGGGTTATGTTTTTTTTTAAACCTATTCATCCACTTTATATTTTTCAATTGTAGAATTTGATTCATTTACATTTAAGGTTATTATTGGTTGCTAAGGACTAGCTTCGGCCATTTTGTTAAATTATTTGTATCCTTTGTTCCTTTCTTCACTTCTCATTTTTTTTTACATTTATCATTTGGGGATTTTCCATAGTAATAAACTTTGTATTCCTTCCCCTTTCTTATATGTTTATGTGCTGTAATTTGCTTTTAGTGGCTACTATGAGACTTACATGAAAAACCTACGGTTATAATAAATTATTTTAAGTTGATAAGTTTGGTCACATACAAACATTATAGATTTCTTAAAATTCATAACTTTGTATCTCCATTTGCATGTTTTAATATTTTGTGTCCACTTACAACTTATTGTAGCTATAGGTACTATTTAACCTTGTGATTTTAACCTTCATAGAGATTTTGAAAAATTATATTACATTATGATAATGGAGTGTTCTGAATTTGATAATAAATTTACCTTTATTATAGTTCCTTATGGTTTCATGTTAGTAATTATATTTTTACTTCCAGCTGAATCACCCCCTTAAGCATTTAATGTAAATATAATTAATGGTGAGTTTCCTCAACTTTTGTTTGTCTGGTAAAGACTTTATTTCTCCTTCATTTTGGAAGAATAGTTTTGTTGGGTATGGCATTTTTATCTCAATTTATTCCCCAGCACTTGGAATATACCATCCCATTCTCCTTAGCCCTGCAAGCATTCTGCTGACAAGTCTGCTGTTAGTCAGATGGAGATTCTTTTATATGTGACTTGACAATTTTCTGATGTTTCTTTTGTAATTCTTTTTGTCTTAACAGTTTGATCATAACAGGCCTCAGAGATGACCTCTTTGGGTTGAATCTGTTTGGAGTCCTTTGAGCTTCATGGATCTGGATATCCATATCTATTCCAAAATTTGGGAAATTTTCAGCTATTATTTTGTTAAATAAGCTTTCTGTGCTTTTCTCCATCTCTTCTACTGAAATCTCTAGAATGCAGAAGTTCGATTAATAATGTACCACCTATTTCGTAGGTTTTCTTTGCTCTTTTACATTATTTTATTTTTATTCCTTTTGACTGGGCTATTTCAAAACCCATTCCTCAAGTTTAAAACTTCTTTCTTCTGCTGGATCTAGTATACTGTTGAAGCTCTCAGTCTTATTTATTTCATTGGCTGAATTCTTCAGCTCCACGATTTATGTTTGTTTCTTTTCCATTGTATCTATCTCTTCGATCAATTTCTCATTCATACTAAGACTTGTTTTTCTGATTTTGTTGCATTGTGTGTCTCTGTACTCTTCTACATTTCTGAGTTTTCTTGAGTCATTATTTTGAATTACTTTTTTTAAAAAATTAGAAATTTCCATTTTGGGGGGCATCAGTTACCACAAAATTATTGTGTTTCATTGGTAATGTCATATTTCCTTGACTTTTCAAGTGTCTTGTGTCCCCATATTAATACCCATGCATAAGGTGGAATGGTTACCATTTCCACTATTATCAAGTGTCTTTCATGTGGAGATACTTGTACCTGCTGATGTTTCCTAGGGCTTGGTTGGGTAGGGTGTGCTGGCTTTGATTCCAGTGAGTGGAATGGCATAGTCTCTATGCAGTTCCTTCAGTTGTAGTCAACACCAGCAATGCCTCTGTGAGCATCAGTGTCTCTGGTGCTGCTCCACTGTGGGTGGGACATAAGCTGTTCCACATACAGAGGGAGATCACGGCATGTGCATTCATCTGTGTGTTGTTCCATGGGGTATGCCACCAAGCTCTTTTGTGTGCCAAGAGAGCATACAGTTGGTCTTCTGCTTGTCTGCTGTTCCCCTTAGGGCAGGACACCAGGCTGGTTCTCACATCAAGAGAGTGCTGAGCTGGCCCACCAGCTTGTGCACTGCTCCCACATAGGCAAAGCATGAGGGTGCATGGAGCTGGCCTAGCTTTTTGTACTCAGCTTCTGTATCGTGCACAGCACTAACTATTCTCTGGGTTTGGGGGCGGGGGTGGGTTCAATGTGCCTTGTGTATTTGGCTGCTAGATTTGCAGCTGTTTTGCTGGAGCCAGGCTTTGAGTAGCCAGGGTTAGGGTATGGTAGACACTGGAATGGGGTAGACGGAAGACCTCCTAGGCAGCTTGTTCCCAAGGGGAATGAGCCATAACAGTTTGGCTGAGTAATGGTGCACTACCAGGCATGAGCATGCTGTAATGATGCAAAACCTCAGGCATGGAGGGATGCAGTGGTTACTGCCCTCCTGAGCAAGACACAATATAGCAGTGGCTCCAGTTATAAGACGGCACTGTGCAGCAGCAGCTTAGGTCAAATAAGAAAGGGGGCAAATGTCAGCTCTTCCTTTAACAATGCAGTTGTGTAAAATCCTGGCATCTTCCCAAACTTGGCTCAACATCTGTGAGGACTGCAGGATTCTTCAGCAGGAAGGACTGCAGATGTCCATGATCTTAATAGGGGCTGTTAGAAACCTCCTTCTCCCTTTTTGATGCAGAGGGAAGTCCCCCTTAGTTCTGAGTGAATCCCATTTGAGGAGATAAGGTAGCAGCAGCAGAGTGCTTTGCTTCCATGTCCATGAAGCCATCCTAAGCCTACATGTTCCACAGAGTCTCTGCTACTGCTTTGCTGTGCTCTAGCATTCATTTTCAAATAATAGAGTTAAAATGTAGCTGTTTATTCACTGTTTTTGTCCTTATTTTATGAGAGGGACAAGTATAAAGAGCTTCTAAACAGTCTTGCTGATATCAATCTTTTTCTAAAAAATTTTAACTTTTTATTTATTCTTTACTAACTGTGTGTAGCAGTAAAGAATATAATGACTAGCAGTGCAATTTAGTGTCACTGTCTTGTTCATGCTAATGTGCAGCCACTTTGGATAACATTGCTTTTTGAGGGCAGAGAGGGCGGAACTCAAGATGGCCGAATAGGGCAGCTCAGTCTTCAACTCCAAGCGCCAGCGACACAGAAGACCGGTGATTTCTCACGGCATTTCAACTGAGGAATTACTGGGTTCATCTCACTGGGGGTGCGGAGAAGATCCCGGTACTGGTCAGCTGCTGCAGCCCCGACCAGCGAGGCTGAAACGGGAAGGCATTGCCTCACCTGGGAAGCGCAAGGGGAAGGGAATCCCTTTCCTAGCCAGGGAACTGAGACACGCACAACACCTGGAGAATCGAGGGTAACTCCCACCCCAATACTGCACTTTGAGCAAACAGGCACACCAGGAGATCATATTATCCCACACACCTGGCTGGGAGGGTCCCACACCACGGGAGCCTCCCTCATTGCTATCACAGCAGTCTGTGATCTACCCGGCAAGGCAGCAGCCCGAGGCTGGCTGGGGGAGGGGCGCCCGCCATTGCTCAGGCTTAGAAGTAGGTAAAAACAAAGCTGCTGGGAAGCTCGAACTGGGTGGGCTCACAGCAGCTCAAAGAAACCCTGCACAATGCTGTAGACTCCCACCTCTGGGGGCAGGGCACAGTAAGCAATAACAAAGCAGCAGATACCTCTGCAGACCCAAACGACTCTGTCTGACTGACAGCTTTGAAGAGAGCAGTGGATCTCCCAACACGGAGGTTGAGATCTGAGAAGGGACAGACTCCCCTGCTCAAGCGGGTCCCTGACCCCTGAGTAGCCTAACTGGGAGACATCCCCACTGAGGGGCAGTCTGACACCCCACACCTCACAGGAGTACACCCTGAGGAGGAAGCTTCAAAGCAAGAATCAGACAGGTACACTTGCTGTTCCAGAGAAATATTCTATCTTCTGCAGTCTCTGCTGCTGATGCAGGCAAACAGGGGTCTGGAGTGGACCTCCAAGCAATCTCCAACAGACCTACAGCTGAAGGAGTCCTGACTGTTAGAAGAGAAACTATCAAACAGGAAGGACACCTACACCTAAAACCCCATCCAGTACATCACCATCATCAAAGAGACCAGGAGAGGCAGATAAAACCACAAAAGATGGGGAAAAAGCAGGGCAGAAAAGCTGGAAATTCAAAAACAAGCGCATCTCACAGGCAAAGGGCGCAGCTCGCTCGCCAGCGGATCAAAGCTGGGCCGGAGAATGGCTTTGTGAGATGAGAAAGGCTTCAGTCATCACAAATTTCTCAGAGCTAAATTAAGTACCCAGCGCAAAGAAACCTTAAAATCTTGAAAAAGTGGAAGAATTGACGGCTAGACCTTAATTAATGCAGAGAAGGTCATAAACAGAATGAAAGAGATGAAAACCATGACACGAGAAATACGTGACAAATGCAACTGGTAACCGACTCGATCAACTGGAAGAAAATTAATATCAGCGATTGAGGATCAAATAAGATGAAATGAAGCAAGAAGAAACAAAAGAAAAAAAGAAAGGAAAAATGGGCAAAGCCTGCCAGAGTATGGGATTATGTAAAAAGACCAAATCTACGTCTGATTAGGGTGCCTGAAAGTGAGGGGAAAATGGAACAGAAGTTGGAAACACTCTTCAGGATATCATCCAGGAGAACTTCCCCAACCCTAGTAGGGCAGGCCAACATTCAAATCAGGAAATACAGAGAAGCGCCACAAAGATACTCCTCGAGAGAACCAACTCAAGACACATAATTGCCAAGATTCACCAAAGTTGAGAATGAGGAAAAATCTTAAGGGGGCGAGAAAGCCAGAGAAAGGGTCAGGTTACCCACAGGGGAAGCCCATCAGACTCCACAGCAGATCTCGGCAGAAACTCTCAAGCCAGAAGAGAGTGGGGCCAATATTCAACATTCTTAAAGAAAAATTTTAAACCCAGAATTTCATATCAGCCAAACTAAGTTTCATAAGTGAAGGAGAAATAAAATCCTTTACAGATAAGCAAATGCTTAGAGATTTTGTCACCACTAGGCCTGCCTTACAAGAGACCCTGAAGGAAGTACTAAACATGGGGAAAGGGAACAACCGGTATAGCCATCTCAAAACATGCCAAAATGTAAAGACCATCGAGGCTGGAAAGAAACTATATCAACTAATGAGCAAAATAATAGTTAATATCCTTAATGGCGAGATCAAAGTTCACACACATAACAATCTTAACCTTAAATGTAAATGGACTAAATATACAATTAAAAGAGACACAGACTGGCAAACTGGATAAAGAGTCAAGACCCACCATCAGTCTGCTGTATTCAGGAGACCCATCTCACACAGAGAGACATACATAGGCTCAAAATAAAAGGGATGGAGGAAGATTTACCAAGCAAATGGAGAACAAAAAGCAGGGGTTGCAATACTAGTCTCTGATAGAAACAGACTTTAAACCATCAAAATCAAAAGAGAGACAAAAGAAGGCCATTACATAATGGTAAAAGGGATCAATTCAACAGGAAGGCTAACTATCCTAGAAATAGATATGCACCCAATACAGGAGCACCCAGATTCATAAAGCAAGTCCTTAGAGACTTACAAAGAGACTTAGACTCCCATACAATAATAATGGGAGACTTCCAACCTCCACTGTCAGCATTAGACAGATCAACGAGACAGAAAGTTAACAAGGATATCAGGAATTGAACTCATCTCTGCAGCAAGCAGACCTAATGAACATCATAGAACTCTACCCCAAATCAACAGAATATACATTCTTCTCAGCACCACATCGTACTTATTCCAAAATTGACCACGTAATTGGAAGTAAAGGCACTCCTCAGCAAATGTACAGAACAGAATTATTACAAACTGTCTCTCAGACCACGGTAAATCAAACTAGAACTCAGGACTAAGAAACTCAATCAAAACCCGCTCAACTACATGGAAACTGAACAACCTGCTCTGAATGACTACTGGGTACATCACGAAATGAAGGCGTAGAAATAAAAGATGTTCTTTAAGAATAATGAGAACAAAGATACAACATACCAGAATCTGGGACACATTTAAAGCAGTGTGGGAAATTTATGGCACTAAATGCCCACAAGAGAAAGCAGGAAAGATCTAAAAATTGACACTCTAACATACATAGTAAAGAATTAAGAAGGCTAAGAGCAAACACATTCGAAAGCTAGCAGAGGCTAGAAATAACTAAGATCAGAGCAGAACTGGAGAGGAGATAGAGACACAAAAACCCTCCAAAATCAATGAATCCAGGAGTTGGTTTTGAAAAGATCAACAACAAAATTGACAGACCACTAGCAAGACTAATAAAGAAAGAAAAGAGAATCAAATCAGCCTTAATTAAAATGATAAAGGGATATCACCACCGACCCCACAGAAATACAAACTACCGTAGAGATACTATAAACACCTCTACGCAAATAAACTGGAAAATCTAGAAGAAATGGATAATTTCCTGGACACTTACACTCTTGCCAAGACTAAACCAGGAAGTGATCCCTGAATAGACCAATAGCAGGCTCTGAGAGTGAGGCAACAATTAATAGCCTACCAACAAAAAGTCCAGGACCAGATGGATTCACAGCTGAATTCTACCAGAGGTACAAGGAGGAGTTAATTTACCATTCCTTCTGAAACTATTCCAATCAATATTAGAAAGGGGAATCCTCCTAACTCATTTTATGAGGCCAACATCATCCCTGATACCAAAGCCTGGCAGAGATACAACAAAAAAAGAGAATTTTTAGACCAATATCCTGATGAACATCGATGCACAAAAGTCCTCAATAAAATACTGGCAAACCAGTTCAGCAACACATCAAAAGCTTATCCACCATGATCAAGGTGGGCTTCATCCCTGGGATGCAAGGCTGGTTCAACATTCGCAAATCAATAAACATAATCCAGCATACTCGTAACAAGGGAACCAAGAACCAGGGAACTCCCACATGGTTATCTCGTGGGTGCGAACTTCGGCCTTGTGCTGGGCATCGGCATCATTGACCCAGTGGTGGCTGACTCTGAGTTCTTTGCAAACCCATGGCCTGCTGCTGAATGGGCAGGACCATGGGCCAGGGATGCTGGGACGTGTTGGGAGTTACTGGCTGGGCATTGGGCGGAGAAAATCAGGGTATTCAGTTAGGAAAAGAAGAAGTCAAATTGTCCCTCTTTGCAAGATGACATGGTGTATATTTAAAGCCAGTATCTCAGCCCAAAATCTCCTTAAGCTGATAAGCGAGCAAGCAAAGATCTCAGGATACAAAAGGTAATGTGCAAAAATCACAAGCATTCTTATACACCAGTAACAGACAAACACAGAGCCAAATCATGAATGAACTTCCATTCACAATTGCTTCAAAGAGAATAAAATACCTAGGAATCCAACTTACAAAGGGGATGTAAAGGACCTCTTCAAGAGGAACTACAAACCACTGCTCAGTGAAATCAAGAGGACACAAACAAATGGAAGAACATACCATGCTCATGGATGGGAAGAATCAATATCGTGAAAGTAAGCCATACTGCCCAAGGTAATTTATAGATTCAATGCCATCCCCATCAAGCTACCAATGACTTCTTTACAGAATTGGGGAAAAAACTGCTTTAAAAAGTTCATATGGAACCAAAAGAGCCCATCTCCAAGACAATCCTAAGTCAAAGAACAAAGCTGGAGGCATCCAGCTACCTGACTTCAAACTATACTACAAGGCTACAGTAACCAAAACAGCATGGTACTGGTACCAAAACAGAGATATAGACCAATGGAATAGAACAGAGTCCTCAGAATAATGCACCACATCTACAGCCATCTGATCTTTGACAAACCTAGGGGAAACAAAGAAATGGGAAGGATTCCCTATTTAATAATAAATGAATTAACTGCAGGAGAAATTGGCTAGCCATAAGTAGAAAGCTGAAACTGGATCCTTTCCTTACTCCTTATACGAAAATTAATTCAAGATGGATTAGAGACTTAAATGTTAGACCCTAATACCATAAAATCCTAGAAGAGGAAAACCTAGAGTAGTACATTTCAAGGACATAGGCAGGCAAGACTTCAATGTCTAAAACACCAAAAAGCAACAGCAGCAAAAGCCAAAATTGACAAATGGGATCTCATTAAACTAAAAGAGCTACTGCACAGCAGAAGAAACTACCATCAGAGTGAACAGGCAACCTACAGAATGGGAGGCTTTGCAATCTATAAATCTGACAAAGGGCTAACATCCAGAACCTACAAAGAACTCAAAATAAATTTACAAAAGAGAAGAAAAGGCTCAGAAACAACCCATCAAAAAGTGGAGCCAAAGGATATGAGAGATAGACATTTCCTCAAAAGAGAGACATTCGCCACAGCCAACAAACACATGAAAAAAATGCTCATCATCACTGGCCATCAAGGAGAAGTACAAATCGAAGAGAATACATTGAGATACCATCTCCTGGATTAGAATGGCGATCATTAAAAATCCAGAAACAACAGGTGCTGGAGGATGTGGAGAAATAGAACACTTTTACACTGTTGGTGGGATTGTAAAAACTAGTTCAACCATTATGGAAAACGGTATATGTAGGTGATTCCTCAAGGATCGAACTAAAGATGTACCATATGACCCAACCATCCCATTACTGGGTATATACCCAAAGGATTATAAATTATGCTGCTCTAAAGACATGCACACGTATGTTTATTGCAGCACTACTATAATAGCAAAGACTTGGAATCAGCCCAAAATGTCCATCAGTGACAGATTGGATTAAAGAAAATGTAAGCACATATACACCATGGAATACTATGCAGCCATCAAAAAGGATGAGTTTGTGTCCTTCGTAGGACATGGATGCAGCTGAATCCATCATTCTTATGAAACTATCACAAGAACAGAAAACCAAACACCATGTTCTCACTCCTTAGGTGGGAAGTGAACAATGAGATCACTTGGACTCGGGAAGGGAACATCACACACTGGAGACCTATCATGGGGAGGAGGGGGAGGGATTGCATTAGGAGTTATACCACAGTGTAAATGACGGATTGATGGGTGCAGCACACCAACAAGGCACAAATTATACATATGTAACAAACCTGCACGTTATGCACATGTACCCTACAACTTACAATTATAATATTAATAAATAAATTAAAAAATAAAAAAGCAAAAACAAAACAAAAAAAACGTGCTTTTGAAACACGGCTACAAATGTCAGCTTACTTAATGAAAAGGGTCAATTATATCTTAGCATTATTGTAAAATAATTTTGACTTCATGGACCCTTGGACAGATTCTAAGTTAACCTTAGATGCTGACATTTTGCACTTTCCTTTATAATAATCAACATCTTAACTGAATATATTATTACTTATATATGCTGTGTATGATATATTTCAACGTTTAAAATGTAATGCAAGGTCATTGTGTATGAGTTTATACAACACACAGATAAATATAGGAAAAAGTCATTTGACACACAACCCCATGAACATCTGAGCTAGCAAAGAGAACTGCCTGGAGAGTTTGCAGACACAGAAATCCAGCCTGTATGGAGTCCAGAGGTTTTTTGTAGAAATGACTGCAATGGAGCACAGTCATGGCTGCCAACTCCCCAAAGATTGCCATATTCCTCCAGGCTGCTCTAGCCTTTGTTGGAACTGAAAAGAACATGGCTGTGTTGCCTGTGGGACAGGGCCAGTCTGATCTGAGCTCCCACTTATCTGCCAGCCTCTGCCAGGGTCCTGCCTAGCTACACCCACTTGCAGTGCAGCCTCCACTGTTTACCAGCATCCACTGCCATCGATCCCTCAGTGGCAAGCCCTGCTTAACTGTTGGAGTGCTTTTGCAGACAGACTTCCAGCAGCACATGACCACCCACAGCTTTCCCTTGTGGGTGTATTGCCCACAGCCTCCCCTCATCACCCTGCCAGCATGCACATGCATATGGAAAACACACCACCCTGCTGGCATGAGCAAGCTTTGGGACCCCTGCTGCCCCATTGATGTGCACCCATGTTGGGGATGACCATCAGCCCACTGGAGTACATTTGCTAGCAGTGTCTGTCAGTGTTGTGGCCAATGGGCTGGGAATACATTGGCCCCTCCAGGGCAACAGATATTTAACCCCCCAAGGGGCAAGAGAATAAAGCTGTGGACTAGGTCCCAGTTCACCAGGACTAGAGCATGTAGCCCAGGAGTGCTGAGCTGAGCCTTAGCCCCTGAAAGCATCTGAAAATGATGCCAATCAACTAAACCTAACTTATACCAGTCAAACCTTCAAGAATATCAAAGAAAAAGAAAAGCAAAAGCCTCATCCAAAAGGGAGTAACTCCAAAGACTAAAGGAACATTAGTCCACACAGATGAAAAAAAAAAAAAAAGAAAGAAAGAAAAAGTGCAAGAACTCTGGCAACATTAGAAGTTACAGTGTCTTCGGACTTGAAGCAAGATGGCCGAATAGGAACAGCTCCAGTCTCCAACTCTTGGCCACGGCTACAGAAGACTCGGGTGATTTCTGCATTTTCAACTGAGGTAATTGGGTCTATCTCACCTCGGAGTGCCGGACGATCGGTGCTGGCCAGCTGCTGCAGCCTGACCAGCGAGAGTTGGACAGGGCTGGTGCATCACCACCTGGGAAGCTTAGCAAAGGGAATCCCTTCCTAGCCAGGAACTGAGATACACAACACCTGGAAAATTCCTGCACCCCACCTAATATTGCGCTTTTGGGCAAACAGGCCACCGGGAGATCAAGTATCCCACACCTGGCCGGGAGGGTCCTACCAACGGTGAGCCCTCATTACATAGTACAGCAGTCTGTGATCTACCGGCAAGGCAGAAGCTAGGAGGGGCGCTTCGCCATTGCTGAGCTTGGCAGGGTAAACAAGCTGCTGGAATTTTAACTGGGTGGAGCCTACAGCAGCCTGGCGGTCTCGCCTGTCTCTGTAGACTCCACCTCTGGGGACAGTGCCAGCTAAACAACAACAACAATAACAACAAAAGCAGCAGAAAACCTCTCAGACGAAAACCACTCTGTCCGGATAGCCTGAAGAGAGCAGTGGGTCTCCCCACGGAGGCTGAGATCTGAGAACGACAGACTGTCTGCCTGGCGGCAATGTCCCTGACCCCTGAGTAGGCCTAACTGGGAGACATCCCCACTAGGGCAGTCTGACACCCCACACTTCACAGGGTGGAGTGCACACTCTGAGAGGAAGCTTCCAGCAAGTGAATCAGGACAGGTACACTCCAAGCACCAGAAATATTCTGCACCTTCTGCAGCCTCTTTCGCTGATACCCAGGCAACAGGGTCTGGAGGGACCTCAAGCAATCTCCAACAGACCTACAGCCGAGTCCTGGACTGTTAGAAGGAAAACTATCAAACAGAAGGATGACCTACACCAAAACCCCATCAGTACATCACCATCAATGTTAATTCAGAGGCAGATAAAACCACAAAGATGGGGAAAAGTAGGCAGAAAAGCTGGAAATTCAAAAAATAAGAGTGAAATCTCCCCGCAAAGGAGCGCCAAGAGGCCTATCGCCAGTAAACGGATCAAAGCTGGATCTGGAGAATGACCTTGACAAGATGAGAGAAGAAGGCTCTCTAGTCCATCAAATTTCTAGAGCTAAAGGAGGAATTACGTGGACTCCAGCTAAGAAACTAAAAATCTTGGAAAAAAAGTGGAAGAATTGACGGCTAGATCAATTAATGCAGAGAAGGCTGGCAACGAAATGGAAAGAGATGAAAACCATGATTAATGCAAATACGCGGATTAACGTAATGAGCTTCCAGTAAATCAATCGATCAACTGAAGAAAGAGTATCAGCGATTGAGGATCAAAAATGAATGAAATGTGGCTTTGCAAGAGAAAAACCAAAAGAAAAAAAGAAGAAAGAAATGAACAAAGCCTGCAAGAAGTATGGGATTATGTAAAAAAGACCAAATCTACGCCTGATTGGGGTGCCTGAAAGTGAGGGGGAAAATGGAAACCAAGTTGGAAAACACTCTTCAGGATATCATCCATGAGAATCCTCTCTAACCTAGTAGGGCAGGCCAACATTCAAATCCAGGAAATACAGAGAGAACTACAAAGATATTCCCTCAGAAGAGCAACCCCTAAGACACATAATTGCTGATTCACCAAAGTTGAAATGAAGGAAAAATCTTAAGGCAGCTTGAGAGAAAGGTCGGGCTACCCACAAAGGGAAGCCCATCAGACTACAGCAGATCTCTGGCAGAAACTCCAAGCTGAAGAGAGTGGGGGCCACATTCAACATTCTTAAAGAAAAGAATTTTAAACCCAGAATTTCATATCCAGCCAAACTAAGTTCTTACATAAGATGAGAAATAAAATCCTTTGTTACAGATAAGCAAATGCTTAGAGATTTTGTCACCACTAGGCCTGCCTTTACAAGAGACCCCTGGAAGGAAGCACTAAACATGGAAAGGAATCCACCGTACTCCAGCCATCCTGCAAAACATGCCAAAAATGTAAAGACCATCGAGGCTAGGGAAGAAACTGCATCAACTAATGAGCAAAATAACTAGCACATCATAATGGCAGATCAAGTTCACACATAACAATCTTAACCTTAAAATGCAAATGGACTAAAATGCCCCAATGAAAAGACACAGACTGGCAAACTGATAAAGAGTCAAGACTCCATCAGTCTGCTGTATTCAGGAGAATCTGATCTCACACCTAGAGACATACATAGGCTCCAAAATAAAGGGATGGAGGAAGATTTTAAAATAAGCAAATGGAGAACAAAAAGCAGTGGCTGTAAATCCTAGTCTCTGATAAACAGACTTTAAAACCATCATCAAAGATCAAAAGAGACAAAGAAGGCCAATACATAAATGTAAAACGGACTAATTCAACAGGAAGATAACTATCCTAAATATATATGCACCCAATACAGAGCAATCTAGATTCATAAAGCAAGTCCTTAGAGACTTGTTAAAGAGACTTAGACTCCTATACAAATAATAATGGGAGACTCTCAACACTCCACTGCCAACATTAGATAGATCAACAAGACAGAAAGTTAACAAGGAGATCCAGGAATTGAACTCATCTCTGCAGCAAGCAGACCCATTAGACATCTATATAGAACTCTCCACCCCAAATCATAACAGGAATAAAAAGCATCTTCCAGCACCACATCAGACTTACTCCAAAATTACCATAATTGGAAGTAAAGCACTCTCAGCAAAATGTACAAGAACAGAATTATAATAAACTGTCTCTCTCAGACTACAGTGCCAACTAAAACTAGAACTCCAGGACTAAGAAAACTCAATCAAAACTGCTCAACTACATGGAAACCGGAACAACCTGTTCCTGAATGATCACTGGGTACATCACTTCAACAGAAGGCAGAAATGAAGATGTTCTTTTGAAACCACAATGAGAACAAAGATAAGCAACATACCAGAATTCTGGGATACATTTAAAGCAGTGTGTAGAGGAAACTCTATAGCACTCAAATGCCCATACAAGAGAAAGCAGGAAAGATCTAAAACTGACACTCTAACACTTAATTAAAAGAACTAGAGAAGCAAGAGCAACACACCAAAAGCTAGCAGAAGGCAGGTGAAATAAATCTGCATCGTGAGCAGAACTGAAGGAGATAGAGATACAAAAACCCTCCAAAAATCAATGAACCCAGGAGCTGGTTTTGAAAGATCAACAAAATTGATGCAGACTACCAGCAAGACTTTGATTAAAGAAGAAAAGAGAGAAGAATCAAATCGACGAATTAAAATGATAAAGGGATATCACCACCGACCCCATTGCAGAAATACAACTACCATCAGAGAATACCATAAACACTTCTTACTTAAAATAAACTGGAAAAAATCTAGAAGAAATGGATAATTTCCTGAACACTTACACTCTTTCCAAGACTAACCAGAAGAAGCTGGCTGAATCCCTGAACAGACCAATAGTAGGCTCCTGAAATTGAGGCACCAATTAATAACCTACCAACCAAAAAAAGTCCAGGACCAGATGGATCTACAGCTGGGACTCCTACCAGAGGTATAAGGAGGAGCTGGTACTCCATTCCCTTCTGGAACTATTCCAATCAATAGAAAAAGAGGGGTCCTCCCTAACTCATTTTATGAGCTAACATCAACCTGATACCAAAGCCTGGCAGAGACACACAAAAAAGAGAATTTTAGACCAATATCCTTGATGAATATCGATGCAAAAATCTCAACAAAAATACTGGCAAACCGGATTCAATAACACATCAAAAAAAGCCATCCACCATGATCAAGGGCTTCATCCTTGATGTACATATTCAATATATGCAAATCATATAATCCATATAAAATAGAACCAAAGACAAGAACCATATGATTATCCTTAATAGATGCAGAAAGGCTTTGACAAAATTCAACAGCCCTTCTGATGCTAAAAACGCTTCAATAAATTCGGCATTGATGCAATGACTTCAAAATAATAAGACATTTATGACAAAACCCACAGCCAATATCGCACTGAATGGGCAAAACTGAAAATTCCTGAACACTGGCATTAAGACAGGATGCCTCTCACTCACTCCTATTCAACATATTGTTAAAGTTCTTGGCTAGGCAATTAGGGCAAGAGAAAGAACCAGGGTATTCCAGTTAGGAAAAGAAGAAGTCAAATTGTCCTGTTTGCAGATGACATGATTGTATATTTAGGAAAACCCCATTGTCCTTGAACAAACTCTTTAAGCCGATAAGCAACTCCAGCAGAGTCTCAGGATACAAAATTAATGTGCAAAATCACAAGTATCTCTTATATACACCAATAACAGATAAACACAGAGCCAAATCATGAATGAACTTCCATCTCACACTGTTTCAAAGAGAATAAAATACCTAGGAATCCAACTTATAAGGATGTAGTTGACCCTTCAAGGAGAACTACAAACCACTGCTCAGTGAAATCAAAGAGGACACAAACAAATGGAAGAAATATACCATGTCATGGATAGAAGAATCAATATCGAAAATGGCCACATATACTGCCTAGTATGTAATTTATAGATCCAATGCCATCCCCATCATACTTCAATGAGTTTTTCTTACAGAATCTGGAAAAAACTGCTTTAAAGTTCATATGGGAAGTCTCAAAAAAGAGCCTGCATCTCCCAAGACAATCCTAAGTCAAAAAGAAAGAATGCTTTGAGGCATCAGCGCTACCTGACTTTGGAACTGCCCAGCAAACTGGTACTCAAACAGAGATATAGACTAATGGAACAGAACAGAGTCCTCAGAAATAATACAATACCTACATCTACAGCCATCTGATCTTTTGATAAACCTGAGAAAATAAGAAATGGGGAAAGGATCTCCCATTTATCAAATGTTGTTGTAGACTACAGCTATAAGTAGAAAAGCTGAACTGGATCCTTTCCTTTACTCCTTATACTTAAAATTAATCTGGCATGGATTAGAGACTTAAATGTTGACCTAATACCATAAAAATCCTAGAGGAAACCTAGGTAGGCATCATTCAGGACATAGGCATGGGCAAAGACTTCATGTCTAAAACACCAAAAAGCAACGGCGCAAAGCAAATTGACAAATGGGATCCAATTAAACCAAAGAGCTCTGTACAGAAAAAGAAACTACCATCAGAGGAATAGAAAAACTTAATGGAGAAAATCTTTGCAATCTACTCATCTGACAAAGGGCTAATATCCAGAACCTACAAAGAACTCCAACAAATTTACAAGAAAAAACAAACAACCCCATCAAAAAAGTGGATATGAACAGACATTTCTCAAAAAGAAGACATTCACAGCCAACAGACATGAAAAAATGCTCATCATCACTGGCCATCAGAGAAATGCAAATCAAACTACAATGAGATACCATCTCACACCAAAGCCGAATGCATGACCAATAAAAAGTCAGGAAAACAAATAGGTGCTGAGATGGAGGAAATATACCACTTTTACATCACAGGGATTGTAAATCCAAGTTCAACCATTATGGAAAATAGTATGGTGATTCCTCAAGGATCTAGAACTGAAGCACCATATGACCCAGCCATCCCATTACTGGGCATATACCCAAAGGATTGAGTAAATTATGCCGCTATAAAGACATGCACAATGATGTTTATTGCAGCACTATTCACAATAGCAAAGATTCTGGAATCAACCCAAACGTCCATCAGTGACAGATTGATTTGTTGTCGTGGCATATACACCACGGAATACCATGCAGCCATAAAAAGGATGAGCTCTAGCACCTTTGTAGGATATGATGCAGCTGGAAACCATCATCTTAGCAAACTATCACAAGAACAGAAAAACTTAAACACCCATTGCCCACCTAGGTGGGAACTGAACAATGAGATCACTTGACCCAGGAAGGGAATCACACACCGGCCTATCATGGGAGGGGGAGGGGAGGGATTTCACTGGGAGTTATACCTGATGTAAAATGACGGTTGATGGGCGCAGACCACATGGCACAAGTATACATATGTAACAAACCTGTAATGCTATGGTACATGTACCCTACAACTTAAAGTATAATAATAATAAATAAATTTAAAAAAAAAAAAAGAAGTTACAGTGTCTTCTTACCTCCAAACAACGGCACCAATGGTTCTTAATCAAACTGTAATGGCTGAAATTACACACATAGAAATTAGAATCCAGATGGCAAGGAAGTTCATCAACATACAAGAGAAGGTTGAAAAACATAAAAGGGACACAGTAAAATAGTTCAAGAGTTGATAGATAGCTGCCATTTTAAGAAAAATACAAACTGATCTGAAAATGAAAAATTCACTACAGGAAATTCAAAGTGCAATTGGAAGCATTAATAACAGAACAGACCAACCTGAGGAAAAAATATCGGCACTCAGAAACTTCTCCTTTGATTCAACATAGGAGAACGATGGTAAATAATAGAGAAAAAATGAACAAAAGCTCCAAAAAATGCAGGATTCTGTAAAAAGACGGAACCTCAGACTCAATGGCATTCCTGAAAGAGATAGAGAGAGCAAGCAATGTGGAAGAAATATTGGAGTATACTGTCCATAAAAACATTCCCAGTGTTGCTAGAGAGATCAGCATGCAAATATAGGAAATGCAGAGAACCCCTGCAAGATACTACATGAGACAACCATGCCAAAAGCACAGAGTCATCAGATTCTTCAAAGTCAATGTGAAAGAAAAAATTTTAACGGCAGCTAGAGAGAGGGAGCATGTCGCCTACAAAGGGAACTCATTAAGGCTAACAGCAGAACTTTCAGCAGAAGCCTTATAAGCCAGAAGAGAGTGGAGGCCTATAATCAGCATCCCTATACAAAAGAAATTCCAACCATGCATGTCATATTCTGCCAAACTAACTTCATAAGTGAAAGAGAAATAAAATCTTTTTCAGACAAGCAAATGCTAACAAAATTTGTTAATATCAGACCTGCCTTGCAAGGGGTCCTTAAGTGATACCTACAGCCGCAAAAACATACAGAAACAACCACACAGTAAAAGTGGGAAACTTCAACATTCCATTGACAAGTTAAACAGATAATCAAAGTAAAAAACTAACCAAGGTATTCTGGACTAAATCTTGATACTTGATCAATTGGACCTAATAGATATCTACAGAATACTCCAACCAACAGTCAAATCTACATTTTTCTCATCTGTATATAGCATATATTCTAAGCTCAATCACATGCTCCACCATAAAACACATCTGAACTAATTTTTAAAAATGTATAATAACAACTATACTCATAGACCACAGTGCAATAAAAATAGAAATCAATACCAAGACAATCTCTCAAAACCACATAATTACATGGAAAATAAACAACATGCTCCTGAATGACTTTTTGGTTAAGATGGAAAGTAAAGCAGTAATCAAAAAAACTTTTTGAAATTAATGAAATCAGAGTCAATACATACCAGAATCTTGGGACACAGGGAAAACCTGTTAAGAGGAAAGTGGGGAGTGCTGAACACCTACATCAAGAAATTAGAAAAATCTCAAATTAATACCCTAACATTACACGTGGTGGAACTAGAGAAGCAAGAGAGACTCTAAAGTTACTATTTAAAAAGAAATAACTAAAATTAAGGAAGAGCTGAACAAAATCTAGATTGCAAAATCCATACAAAAAAAAAAAAAAAAAAAACCACAAAAGCTGAATCATTGGAAGAATCAACAAGGCTAAAATACTAGGGGATATATTAGCAAAAAAAAAAGGAGATGATCCAAATAAGCACAAGCAGAAGTGATGAAGATTATGTTGCATGTGACCACACAGAAACACAAAAAATCCGCAGAGACTATTACAAACACCTCTCTGCACACAACCTAGAAAACCTAGAAGAAATGAATACATTCCTGGAAACTTACAATCTCCCAAGATTGAACTAGAAAGAAACCGAAACCCTGAAAAGACCAATAATGCATTCCAAAATTAAATCAGTAATTTAAAAACTACCAAGAAAAAAGCCCTGCACCAAATGGATTCATAGCCAAATTCTGCCAGATGTACAAAGAAAATCTGATACCCATACTACTTAAATTATTCCAAAAAGTCAAGAAGGAGGGACTCTTCATTAACTCATTCTGTGAAGCATGAATCATTCTGACACCGAAGCCCACCAATACAAAAAAGAAAAAACCTACAGGCCGACATCTATGATGAACATAAATGCAAAAATCCTCAACAACATACTAGCAAATGAAATTCTGAAGCATATAAAAAATTAGCTTTATTTCTCTGGTGCAGAAATTGCTCAACATATGCAAATCAATGAATGTGATTAACCACATAAACAGTTTTCCTTTAAAAAATATATGACTATCTGCTGCACCAGCTATGGGCTCTCAGCATTGTTTCCTTTTCCTCCACTGGAGCAGCTATGGTGGCGGTGAAAACCCTGAACGCCAAGACCAAGGTGGCCCGAGCGCAGGCGGCCCTGGTGGTCAACATCAGCGCCGCGCGGGGTCTGCAGGACGTGCTAAGGACCAACCTGGCACCCAAAGGCACTGTGAAGATGCTCGTTTCTGGCGCTGGAGACATCGAACTTACTAAAGACGGCAATGTGCTGCTTCACGAAATGCAAGTTCAACATCCAACAGCTTCCTTAATAGCAAAGGTAGCAACAGGCCAGGATGATATAACTGGTGATGCTACGACTTCCAATGTGCCTAATCATTGGAGAGCTAACGAAACAGGCGGATCTCTACATTTCTGAAGGCCTTCATCCCTGAATAACCGCTGAAGGATTTGAAGCTGCAAAGGAAAAGGCCCTTCAGTTTTTGGAAGAAGTCAAAGTAAGCAGAGAGATGGACAGGGAAGCACTTATAGATGTGGCCAGAACACCTCTTGGTACTAAAGTTCATCCTGAACTTGTAGATGTCTTAACAGAGGCTGTAGTGGACTCCATTGTGGCAATTAAAAAACAAGATGAACCTATTGATCTCTTCATGATTGAGATCATGGAGATGAAACATAAATCTGAAACTGATACAAGCTTAATCAGAGGGCTTGTTTTGGACCACGGAGCATGGCATCCTGATATGAAGAAAAGGGTGGAGGATGCATACGTCCTCACCTGTAACGTATCATTAGAGTATGAAAAAACAGAAGAGAATTCTGGATCTTTTTTTTACAAAAGTGCAGAAGAGAGAGAAAAACTCCTAAAAGCTTAAAGAAAATTCATTGAAGATAGAGTAAAAAAAAAAACAAAAAAACTGAAAAGGAAAGTCTGTGGTGATTCAGATAAAGGAATTGTTGTTATTAATCAAAAGGGGATTGACCCCTTTTCCTTAGATGCTCTTTCAAAAGAAGGCATAGGGGGGCGGAGCTAGATGGCCGAATAGGAACAGCTCCGGTCTCCAACTCCCGGCATGAGCGACACAGAAGACAGGTGATTTCTGCATTTTCAACTGAGGTACTGGGTTTATCTCACTAGGGAGTGCCTGATAATCAGTGCTGCTCAGCTGCTGCAGCTGGACCAGAAAAAGCTGAAGCAGGGGGAGGCATTGCCTCACCTGGGAAGCACAAGGGGGAAGGGAATCCCTTTTCCTAGCCATGGGAACTGAGACACACAACACCTGGAAAATCAGGTAACTCCCACACCAATACTGCACTCTACCAAGGATCTTAGTAAACGGGTACACCAGGAGACTATATCCCAAACCTGGCCAGGAGGGTCCCACGCCCACGGAGCCTCCATCATTACCAGCAAAGCGGTCTGCGATCTCGCTGCAAGGCAGCAGCCAGGCTGGGGGAGGGGCGCCCACCATTGCTGAGGCTTAAGTAGATAAACAAAGCTGATGGGAAGCTCCAACTGGGTGGAGCTCACAGCAGCTCAAGGAGTCCTGCCTGTCTCTGTAGACTCCACTTCTGGGGACAGGGCACAGCTAAACAACAACAACAACAAAAAGCAGCTGAAACCTCTGCAGACGCAAACAACTCTGTCAGACAGCTTTGAAGTGAGCAGTGGATCTCCCAACACGGAGGTTGAGATCTGAGAA